>NC_141333.1:15742772-15785272 GCF_037954235.1 Aulostomus chinensis | reverse complement strand
ATAGGTGCACAATCAACCCAGAGAAGAACCTGCTTTATGTTTTGTGTTTACACTGTTTTCACCTTGGCAGTTGAGCCAAATCCAGGACTTGTTGTAAGGACTTGCTGCTTTCTTTAAGTTCTCATCCACCACATGTTGATCCAGATTCTCCCACTTCTGTTTGCTCCAAGTGTTTTGAGGAGAAAAAAGGCTGTCGACAAATATAGCCATTTCCTGGCACTGCACTGGAAGCACCTTAAGTAGAGCACCCTGTTGTGTAAAACTAAAGCAGAAGTTGTGTTTGGGCTAGTTAAGATAATTACTGCTGCATTTGTTGGTTCTGGAGTCAGGACCAAAACAAACAAACAACCAACCAAACAAACAAACAAACAAAAGAAAAACCCACCAAAAACACTTGTTTGCCTTAAAACATCCAGTTAAGATCAAAGATGTTTGGTGCAGAGAATTTCTCAAGTCCCTTTATTCAATTCCACGAGGATAGTCTTGCAAAACCTCAAAAAACTACATGAACGGGCACATCAAGAGGAAGAAAAGGAGCTCTGGCAGGCCTTCGCGCACCTGACTGCCTGGTTATTACCAGTCCGATGCCCATGCCAGGTTTTACACTTTGTTACCCACAAACTCTCAACTTAGCTGAAAAGAATCACCTCCATCTGTACAACACATGCTCCTCTCACAGAGAACAAGCCATTATACAGTTCTTTTACACATTCAACTCCCTGTGGCATCTCTTCTATTACTTCTTTCTTTTTTTCTTTTCCTTCAGTTTACATTCTCACTGTTTAACCACAGCAAAAGTGAGTAATGGGCAGAGAAATTAAAAAAGGTTGCCTGGAGAAAGTGGACGTGAGTATTAACTACATGCTTAGTTTCTCCTCTTTGCCAGAGTTCAACATTTGGCCTTCACAGTTTGACACGGTTCTGATGTATCGCAGCCCAAAGCTCCTTTACTGGATCCATCATGTAAACTCTCCAATTCAGATTTAGGGAGTTATAATGGGGGAGTGATGTCGTCAACAAGAGTTTGCTCTCTCGGTTCCAGCACCTTGTCATCAGCACCCACTCATTACATGCAACAGACCTGTAAACCCTCAGAATTCCACACAGAAATGTCATGTATTTCAAGGTCAATTGCTGCAACGCACATACAACGATAAATAGTATTTTCTCCAACATAAAAGATCCCTCTGATTTCTTTTAGCTCCCACTCTGGCCCTTCTGTTTTCTTTCCAATGCAACCTAATGAATTTTTTGAGTGCTGCTCTAAGATCACAGGTTCCAAGACCATCCGTGTGCTCTGCGCCTTCCAGCTTTGTTCTTGTAAAGCTTTTATTTAATTACAATGGGAGTTTCTCACGCATGTATTAAATGAGGAAAGCAAGAGAAGAGAGAACTGCAGTATTAAGCAACGTGGAGTCAATGTCAGTTACTTTGAAAAGGCCTGGCAGTAAAAGAGTCAGTCTGTCAGAGTGAGTGAACCACTTTAGCATGAGAACACCCACTCGGTCTGTCAACATATGCATGCATACACACACATACTCACGTATACCTAAGCACACACACATATTCAGGGATTGTTTGCATTTTCCTTTCTCCCCCGCAGTGATTGACATGCTCTCTCATTAGGCTCAGTGCAAACTTTGGCGCCATGGTTACAGCTGTTAAGATGTTCTTTCCCCGGGAGACGAACAATATTGAAATAACAACTCCTATAACAACACAATCAGTGACATGCAGCCTCTTTTATTACCATGCATCTTCCAATGTACGGACCCTCCTGTCTGTCCCGTCCGCCGCAGTTTGCAAGAATAAGGGAAACTACTGCCACTGGCAGCATTACAAACCGTCTCGCAGGTGCTCTGCCAGCTCCATCCCCTGACTCCTTCTGCTTCTGTTGGAAAAAATCCTCCAGACATGGCAGAGAGCCCTGTGGGTCAAGGGTTTAGGACACTGGATACTCACTGGCACAGAGTCAACATCTGCTGTAGCAAAATTAGCTACTGTGGCTAGTTCACCAGATTTGGCCTCTCTGAGATTGGCATCGCACCTCAACATGACCTGGACTTTAGAGCAATATAAGAATCTTTCATGAGTTTGAATTAGAGACTGAAATGCATTACAGAGGCTGCAGGGGGGCTCTTGCATCTGGGAGATCTGGTGCTGAGATATGAGCTTAGAAAAGCATGGAAGACATTAATTTTTCTAGACTGAAGTAGTCACAGGTTTGATCAAAACTTGTTACTGGTTTATGCGCCTCTGGCAGCGTGACCATACGGTCCCGATCGTAGCGAGAATGTGCTTGATGAGACATGTCGAGAAGAATAAATAAGATCAGACTGTACTGTACAGCGGGAGGAAGGCCGGAATATCCGGCGCTGGCAGAGAAAGCAGACTCTCAGAGCGAGAAAATAAAAGGGATAACAATTCTATGTGCTGTCAGCTCATCAGATGTCTGTTTGAATAATGAAAAAAGTGCACATAAGACTGGTTAGCAAACACTATGACCTTAGAGAGAGAGAGAGGGGGAGAGTCACAAGGTTGAGCTTAGAACTGGGTTGTGATTATCCCAGTGGAAAGGTTACCTGGAGTTTAAACCTTCAGTATGCTTGGTATGGGCATTTATGATTGTGAAAACATAACTTAATTGTTTGAATTACGACCCAGACTTTAGACATCGAACTCAATCAGTCGTGCAGCTGTATCGGTCTTAAGCCGCCCCACAAATCATCCAGGCCTGGATGTTGAGGTTCTCCCTGCAGCATTTTCCTGAGCAACAGTCAGGTTTCTTCGTGAAGGTAATTCGGATCATAAAGTGGTGTGGTTTGAAGATGTGATTAGATGAGTCACTTGGCGCAATCAAGTACAGCAACTGTATTAGAGGAAGGTGCAATGTAGAACTGTGTGAATTCTGTTGAGGTTCCTCTGTGAGTGGGAAAAAAAAGAAACAAAAAATCCTCATCTTTGTGCACACCTCTGGCTCCCGTAAGAGAGCTCAACTGTGATTGACAGCTGCGTCCCAATTGCCAGACCAGTTAGATGTGGCGTGGGATTGATGAAGGCGGGAGTAGGGAGTTTAACCCGTGGAGTCAAGGACAGCTGTGGAGCCATTGGACTTGCTGGCGGCTGCAATAAATTCTTTCTAAAGAGGTTTTGCTTTTATATTAATGGGCATTGTAAATTTTCGGCACCTGGTGAAAGAGAGGCAGGGGTTATTTTGAAAGGGTCTCTCTTTTCAGTTTTCTCCCCCTGCCCATGACTTTGTGGTCTGTTTTACCTTTAGTCAGCCTATATGGAAAAGTGCATGAAAATATTTGGAAAAAAATGAAAATGTTGCAAAAGAAATTCTCCAACACTCAGCATAATGGCTTCATTGTATATGACCACATTTTTTTTTTTTTTTTTTTAAAGAGGAACACTGTGAGTACAATTCTCCTCCTTCATGGCAAATTCCTCTTGAGAATATAGTGTAGAAAAATGAGTTTGCGGATACAGAAACTAACAGCGCCCTTCCTGTCTTTCTGTCTTCCTGCAGGTGCTGTTTGCTTTGAACCAGACGCTGCTGCAGCATGAGGGCGTTCGAGCAGGCAGCCTCCAGGGCTCCTACACCACTGAGGACCTCATTACCCACTACAACTGCGGAGATCTCAGCTCCATCATCTTCAACCATGACACCTCACAGGTTTGTCCAAGCTTTAGATCACCGAAATGATGGAAATATTGGAGAAAATGCAAGCACAAAATTGTCTCCCAGATGTTCTTGTTGCAGTCCCTTCACGCTCTTAACAATCTGTTCGGATTTGGCTTTAGAATTTGAGACATATTCATATCATGTAAATGTATACTTCATCATTTAGAAGTATCGCTTGCAGAGCCAAAACTAGTTCAAAGTTTGTCTGCCACAAGAGGTTTTCTCTGTCTGCCAAGAACACAATTTTGGGACTACGAAGGAATCTTTGTAATTTTTCTTGGACAAAGGGAGAATCGTGTTTCTCATCAAATCAGAAATTAAAAGAAAACTTGAATGCCAAAAGCTTTCAAGTGTAACTTTACCCAAAAAGTGTAATTTGCCTTTCAGGTATTTACAGTAAGGTGTCTTGAATTCACAGTTTTTACCTTCTGCAGGGCTGGAACAAATGCTCACTGCGACTTCCAGTTCCAGAAGTGTTCCAATTTGTTTGTTCTTAGCCTGAGACAAAGTGTTTGTGGATTACTGAGCGTACAACTGGAAAAAGAAGACATGGATTCTTCTGGATGATTCATTTGAGAGTTTGGAAATTGACACAGTGAATAGTTTTACTGTTGTTAGTGGTCAGTCTCCGTCAAACTAGGAATATGTGTCTGGTTATTTTCTGCATTTTTGAGTCTCCAAAAAAGTAATGCAGGGGGAAAAACATAACAGTACTTGAAAGGCAAATTACACTTTTTGGGTGATGCTTTAAGCTTGTACATCAACTCCACAAAACTACACATCACCATTTAAATCCCTCTTAACCTCAGTTTCTTGATATTCTGACACTTACAGCTCCAGACGCAGCTGTAAATACACCATCTGACCTCCTCTAACTTTATATTTCCCAAAATACTCCCTGCTCCTTCAGTAACGGCCTCATCATCATTCTTTTACTCCCAACTCTGCAAGCTGTCAGAAGATCCTCCGATGTCGTACACACACACACACACACACACACACACACACACACACACACACACACACACACACACACAGTTGCTCGCTAGCGCTGATGCTGATGCTTAAGTCGTAATGTACCCAAGGCACCATGTAAACTCGATTCTCTGTTCACATCACCGCACCTTTATGCAAACTCACACACTGATCTCCCCCTTCTCACCCTCATGGTCCATGACTTGAGATCTTCTTGTCTCTGGGGCCCTTCACAACCTTGCTAGCCAGTTCACAGTTTTGCACTTCTAACTCTGGATGACTGCATAAGCCTTGTAAATCATAGCGTTTCATCCTCATGTCATAATAACTTGTGTTTACATTCTCCAGCACTTGATAGAGCTGTCAGAGGAGTGACTCGAGTGCCTGCTTCTGTTGCTAGTTGATATACCTGTTTATGTGTGTGTGTGTGTGTGTGTGTGTGTGTGTGTGTGTGTGATAGAGAGAGAGGGAGAGAGAGAGAGAGA
This sequence comes from Aulostomus chinensis, assembly GCF_037954235.1. Lineage (NCBI taxonomy): Eukaryota > Metazoa > Chordata > Actinopteri > Syngnathiformes > Aulostomidae > Aulostomus > Aulostomus chinensis. The sequence continues at coordinate 15,780,124 of NC_141333.1, read as the reverse complement.
GAGAGAGCAGGTGTTTTTGATAGAATGAACCCGATTGCAACACAAACCCTGATGTTTCTCACAGCTCAGTCTTATCATATCTGATCATGTTAGAAAGAAAGGCCAACGATGGGTCGCAGAACACAACGCAAAGCAGAATGGTGCATGACAGGTTAATGCATTTCAACACTCGACCGGTTCCAAATCCATTAGGAAAAGTCAAGGAGAGAAGAAAAAGACTGACAAAAGACAGACACAGGCGATGAAAAGAAAGACCGCAAGAGGGAAGAAAGTTGAGATAAAAAGGAAAAAGAGGAAGGAAACAACTTCAAAGTTAAGCAAACATTTTTTGGTATTGAATAGATCTTGACACGGCCAGCACATGTTTTGAAAACCACTGTAAAATCAAATGATTGCTAGAATTGGCCGTAACTGTTATCGCCATTGTTTTCAGTGAAATATAAAGTCTTATACACCAATAATAGCAAATAACTCTTTGGATTTGGGACATAGTGAAATTTATAGCTTTCATAACGATACAAATGAGGGCTGTAAAGTGTTTGAACTGGGAGGATGATGCACCTGCATCAGTGTATCCTCTGATTTACACACGTTTAAGTTGGAAAAAGTCTTTCTGAGCCAGAGTGCATCACGTGACCACACGCTATATAACTGCACGCTTTGCTGTCTATAAAAAACAAAACAAAAAAAACGACTTCAAAGCGCAATTAAGTTCAAGTGTTTTGCTTGTTTTTTCACTTTCATTTTGTGGTGCTTCACCGATTCGTTGAGGTAGATTAGTTGGAACATCACTCGGCTATTGTTTCATGTGCAAATATGTGAAGGGGACTTTGACCAAGAGGAGATTAGTTTAGTTACTTCGGTCACTTACGTGTTGTTTTCACTGCTTAAACCAGCCTACATGTATGACAGTTCAATTTTATGCATGGTTATTGCTGTGTTACAACAATAAACAATACAAATACAGTGAAAATACAAATACTGTGAATTCCTGCTCTAAGGAGGAAGGCATTCTGGTTAGTGCTGTCCTAGAAACACAATGTGGTGTCAGGATTTTAAGGTGTAACACCCACATAATATCTGTCTTGTTAAATTAAACAGTAGTGTTCTCGACCTGCTCTTGTTGGGAAGTGTCATGAAATAACTTCTGTTGTGATTTGTTGCTGTATCAATTTATATAAAAATTGACTTCTCTTGTTTTATGGCTGCACTGAAGAAGAGGAGAGAGCGGCATAAAATCCTACACATTGACCTCACATCGACCCTGCAGCAAATGCATGATGGAATGTAAGCCGGAGTGCTCACAAGAGGCCTCCAATCAGAGAGTTTCAAGGTCAAAGTAGGATTCTTGTTTAATGTCCTCTCAGCCATTACTAACTTCTTCCACCTTGGGACACAGAGACAGAGTTTACCAGCAGTGCTGGCTTGTATATTCAATGGCTCCAGACCGGTACGGACAAAGACTTGCTCAATCCGAAAGCTTCAAAACACAGATGACTGTATTGTCAAAGTAAACAGCCCACAGTTGTTGCAGCATGTTCTAAACACAGACTGGTCTATGCCGTTCTTTGGTCTTCAGATGAACGCTCAAATGTCTTTTGTCTTGGTAAAAACAACTCCCTAACTTACTTCCTGTTCCTCTCAAAGTAACAAATCAGCTCATCTTGACTCCACACTTTTCCCAGAGTGCCTCCTTGACCGTGAAATAAACAGCTGCTGCATCAACAACGCCTTGTCAGCATTTTGGTGGCTCTGTAGTAGAATTGCAGTATACAGTGCAGTATGTACCTCAACACGTGGGCCCCATACAAGACTAGACATCACAAGCTTGAAGACCCTTCACATCTGATGCCTTCATCCTGGGCCTGTCTTGGGAAGACTGAATCCCACACACAGATTGTTTCCATGACCATCTCCATCTGTACGGAAGGAGCAGTGGCCAAAAACACCCCACTGAACGGGGATGCATTTCTGAATACCGCCTACACCTCCAAGTCTTCCATGGGCAACTCTGTGGTGCAAAATGAGCTGTTGGCGACAAAAAAAAAAAAAAAAAAAAAAAGGGTTTTGGAACAACAAATGCCGCTCATGAACCTCATGGATCCACCTGGCAGGTCCTCTTTGCCAGGGTGACAAAATAAATAAAACCAACATCTGGACTGCCCCACCCCAACTGTGGGTAAATATCTCTCATACATTGGCCTCATGTGCCACGTGTGTCATCATGACCTGCCACTTACCCACCCACCCCCTTGGAGCAAGCCCCTCCTCAGGATATGATTGACAGCCAAGGGATATCATATAGTCAAAAATCAAAGGTCTGAACTATGAAGGAATAATATTCGCTCTATCATTCAATCTTTGCAGTGATGCCATGTGGTACTTCAAGGAAAAAGAACTTCAGAAAGCCAAACCAGAAAGAAGCAGAGTAGTTTGCTGGCAGGAGAGACGGACCGAGCGAGCGACTACAGGGAGAGAACATTCGTGAGATAGGTCGAAAATATTTCACTGTCACTCCACATTTCCTGTACAGGTCAAGATAGAGAGCAGCCAACGGCCTTTTCCTCTGATAACCTATCTGCATCTACTGCTACACTCCCACCTGAACCTCTCTGACCTGTAAAAACGTTCTCCTCTCATCATGAAACACTCACTAACCCTGCAGCGTCAGAGCCATGATGAAGCACTCCTTCTTAACCTTCCGTCTTTCACTTATTTCCTTGAGAAAATCTGCTTTGTTTTACTTTTAAATCCTTGAACCTCCCGTCAGTCTGGTAGATCCTGGGCCGGTCACCTTAGACGCACACTCAAAACCTCACGCTATAAATTTATATTTGATTATGATATTATTTCCTCAACCAGTTATATTTTAGCAGAGCTTGAAATGATCTCATCCAACTCCAGTCATTTGTGGCAGGTGACATTTGCGTGTTTTGTTTGCTTTGTACTTTGATGCCACTGAAAAGAGAAGTTATGAAGTTATTTGCGGCCTTTATCTTTTACATGTGAATTTATTAAAATGGAAGCATTTTCTCATGGTCTGTTTTATTTCAGTAAATCCTTACTTGACCTTGGCTCGTGGTCCATAAGTGTAATTGCTATTCTGGCTGTTTACCAAGAAAAGTTTGTGAGGAAAGTGCAACATTAATTTTTTATTTCGAAAAACGTAGCAGAAAATTCTGATACAATACCATCGACTGTACATGTGTAAGACCTTCTGACTAATTTTTTTAAGATATGAATTTAATCCTTGTCTTGTGAACACATGACCAGCTTTCAGAAATTATTATTTCAAGGCAGCTTAACAAAGTACCTGAAGTTTTTCGCCCCATGTGCCTCTTTAACAATATATAAATAACGATATACATATTTGATGTGGGTGTGCGTGCGTGTGTGTGTGTGTGTTAATGTGAGCCCTGAACCGTTATGTGCAGCAAACAGACTTAGTGAAATGATAGTATGAAGATGATGAATGTTGAACAGGATTTGCTCACATGTGGTTCAATAAATCTTCCAGGACACACTCAAATACAGCATCAGATTTATAGATGTCCCAGAACATTTTCATGGGTATGGACTCTGCTGAACCTCAATTGCACCTGTTTTTAAATTATGTACTTGTGATATCATCTGTTGAATTCATTTGTGTGTGTGTGTGTGTGTGTGTGTGTGAGATGTCTGCTTTTATTTTGACAATAAAAACAATTGTAATGAGTTGGAGAGAAAGTGAACTGTGAGCAAGTTGTATGAACTGATTTATTTTATGACATCATTATCAACGTGATTGTATGTTTCTAAATGTAACGGTCATGGTAAATTTATGAAAACTCTACTCGTGATAAAATACATAGAATTCTGTCAGCATACAGTATTCCAATGAATGCAGGACAGGGAATAGACCTCTAGTGTGCTGGGATTTGACCTTTCTCCAATAATTCATACTTAGAGACAGAAAAATCCAAGTACAGGTCCAGTGATACTCGGAGAGGAAGTGAAAGAGCTAATGTCAGAGAAAAATGATCTGGTGTGTGTGTGTGTGTGTGTGTGTGTGTGTGTGTGTGTGTGTGTGTGTGTGTGTGTGTGTGTGTGTGTGTGTGTGTGTGTGTGTAAAGGTATGTGTCTGAGTTGGACAGCTCAGACCCTGATCCAAACCCTGTCGCCGACACCCGCTCATCCTCCCTGATTAACAGCCTGTTAAATCCACTGACGCCGCCAGGAGCGGAACATATCCAGCGTAGTGTGTCTCTGCCTGTCTGGCTCTTAATAAATCACACACCAATTAAACACATTCACACACTCACAATGGTGATACACTGTACTTTCACATGAAAACAAGCCATTGCTTTTGAGCGCACGTATACACATCAGTGTGCACAGACACACACTGTGTTGACACTTCGGTCCTCCCTCCTGTTCATTGATGCTCTCTCATTTAGAGCGGAGCCTTTCTTCTGTCACTCTCTGCCAAGCTTACGCATTAGAAACAGTCTTGGTTGCCAGGTCTCACACTCACATGGGCACACACACATGTGCCAGGTTGTCTCCAACACCCCTCTTCCCCCCACCGTCTTATTTTTTCTGTCCTAAGTTCTATTTAGCACCCTTCCTTTGCTTTGGCATTTGATGTATGCGCAGTTGAAAGGAAAGTTTTCAATTCTACAATATTCTCAATGTGTTTCTTTTTCCTTTCAGCTGCCTCACTTCATCAACAGCTCCCTGCCAGCTCACGATCGCCTGACAGCCCAACAGATTGACAGCTACTTCCGTCAGGAGCTCATCTACAAACGCAATGAGCGCATGGCTCGCCGTGTCTCCGCCCTGCTGCAGAGAAATCCAAACCAGACTTTCTTTTTCGCATTTGGGGCAGGTAAGGCAGTTTCTAGGTTTAGAGGAGGCAAGTGGAGATTCAGCTGCAGGCAGCTGCTGACGAACGGAAATTCATTACAAAAACTAAAAGAATAAAACAGGCAGTTAAACCTTAGATACACGCAGAGCTGTCTGTCCGTACGCTACGTTCACTTTGTCTTTATTAGTGGACATTTCCTGTAAAGAAGAAATCATAAAGGTCGATTTGCAAGACTTGTTAGATGCACGCAAACACAAAAAACTTCTAAAAAAAATAGTGTGACTCTTTGAAGAGGGGTTGTGCGACTTGTTCTGAGACATATTTCTAATATTACGTTTCTCACACATCGGGAAAACAACTGTAACAGAACTGTTGGGAGGTGATTGTGTGGGAATGTGAGCTGGACAGCAGTGAAGGAAAATGGATGTCCACGTGAGACTCCGTGCTAGCACAGCAGACATACAGAAGCATGAGGACAGTGACAGTTAGGCCTGTTTCATCTGAAATGGATATTTTTAGTTTTTTGAATAAAAGTAGTGTAAATAAGCCTTCAACTGTGAAGTAAGGATGAACTCACTGACTGGTGACATACGCAAGAAAAACACAACAGAGGATCTGACAAAGACAAGAAATTAAGACACTAAATAGAAGAGAACCAATCACACAGGTGTGAGAACAGGACAGCAGGGAGCTGATTGGCTGATTAATCAGTCAGGAGTGATTATTAAATGAGACACAGCTGAACAGAGATATATTTCAAAATAAAACAGGATCCAACTGAATCAGAGACAGAAACAGCAGACATCCATAGCTAATAAGTCCAACATTGAAGGCCAGAACTGAAATCCAACAATCCAACCAGGACAATCTGTTACTACTCGAGGGATTTTACTGAGGTTTAGCTTCAGTTTCTTCCTCTTGGCATGTGTGGGGATGGAGCCTTTGACGTGCTGGTTATGAACGTCATTCTTAAGCTGCAGGTTCAACAAGGTGAGAGTCATCAGCCGGCCCGAATCTGTATTTTGCATTAAAAGAATTTTTTCCAATTGTAGCTGAGAATGTGCGTTTGCATATAATTGTGATGAGAAAGAAAGATTGAGTCTGCTTCAGTCTGGAACAATGAATCTGTCAGTGCTAATGTCTGTTTATGGTGGACAATTTGTTCTCTTTCTTATTTGAAAGCAAAACTGGAGAAGAAGCAGGATAATAAGAGTGCACAATAGTTCCCAGATCTCCAGCGAGGAAACGTGTGCGTCTATGCATATGTATGCACGCACACACACACAAGTCTCCATTACAGCCAGTTCCCACCTCAATGAAGAAACTCAGAGCTGTTTGTTTCAATTAGCATTCCTGGCTAATGCTGCTAATGTTTCCTGAATAGCGTAGTGTGCCCTTAGGGAAGTGTGTGTGTGTATACACACATGCAGGTGGTGGCTGTCCATGCATCTGTTTATTGTATTACATACGTCTGCGTTTGTGCATCTAAAAATAAATGTGTATTTATGTGTGTGTGAGTGTGTTCAGCAGTGTATGTTTAGTGCCAGGGGGTCCTTCCCCTGAGAATCCCCCCCACCCCCCCCCCCCAGTGCTCGTCATGGTGTTTGGACTATTCTACTTTTGCACCGTGCGTGTGTGTGTGCGTGCGCGCGTGCATAATAGCTGTGTACACTGTAAGTTTGCATATGCACTGTGAGCGGGATGAAGGGATAAGTTTGTGCTGTTATACTTGAATAGCTGATGTTGCTGTGGCAAAAATCAGGGTTGGTGAGCTTCCCCTGCTCTTGCACGCTGTGTTTATAAAACAATGAACTTCAGAAATCCAGTGAGCTCAGTTCTGTACTTTCCTCAGGCTTAGAGAAACGCTACCTAGGGACAAGCAAGAAAGTGAATAAACAACCGTGTTTCCTATAACAAGTTACTATCAGTCTTGCATTCTTCAATATATTTGTCGATGGAACCAATGTATTTTTCTAACAATTGATTCTTAAAACAAGAGTCTGCCCTACATCCTTCTAACATGCACCAAACCTCTCGACCATCCACGTTGTTGAGGCTCTGATTGCAACCAAAGCACAAAAATGCAGATTAAACGTGAAAAAGGATTTGTGGTTGGGATTACAAGATTAGCATTTAACTGAAGATTTGTTTGGCATGGCATTACATATCAACCAGTAGTAACAGTAGAATCGTGAAATACTAGACAAATACATCATAAGTGTTCATCCAAACCACCAAAAATAGGTCCCCTGTATCATTAATCCACAATATACAGAAGCCAAGATGGACCTTAATGACAGTGGATTGTTTAATGCCATAATCTTGGAATAAAAGAATTTTATCTCGTTATCATGAGAGACTGATTATGTCATAACAGTGAGCTCTTATCCCATTGAGTTAAGTTCTCGTAATCGTGAAAGCAACATATCTTTGTGATAATGAGCTAATCAAGAATCTTAGCACTTGATAAATTATTTGACTAATTGTTTACCTACAACAGATCAGGAGTGACACACTTCAGAGTTTCATAATTGTCACTCTGATTAAAATACATGGCCACCATGAATGCATTTCTTTTTCTTTCAATCATCACACTGAAAATAGTTGACTTCCGAAGGCCGAAACGCTCTGCAAGTTTGAAATGTGTCATTGACGTGCCCAGGAAAATACCACTAATAGCTGCATCCTGTCAATGGCCTAGAACTGTCTCCAGGATCAACAATCTGATCCACATGGCCTCCCGAAAGTGAATCAATTGTTCTTTGTAATATTAATCCAAATGTGAATATGTTGTGTGTGTGTGTGACTGTTTGAATGTGTAGAAATGTGCTGAGAAACATGGTGGCGCGTCTGTCTGAACACATCAGTTTGTCAGCGGAGATGAAGCAGATCAGCGATTGGTAATGATGCGACTTGGAATCTACAGCGACGTGATTGAAACGGTCTTCAGGATAAATCTAGGCCCTGTTCCGAGAGATGATTTGCAACGGGGCCACATGCATCTTGCAGCACTCCAATAGGTCTTGAAAACATTCTGGTGATTTGACATGGTGAGTCCTTTTACCCTCCATGGAAACTGCTTGCAATTACCAATGTTATCTGAAAGATCCTAAAACAGTTTTGTTGCTATGCGAATCTCATCCTTAAATTCACGCGATCAGACTTTTACCTTCCTGTGTGTTCGACCTGGCTTGAATCTACTGAGGTGGAACATATGTGAGTAGCTATATGAGTACCCACTGTGTGTGTGCGTGTGAGAGAGAGAGAAATGACAACTAGTGAGAAGTGATAGGAACCATTACATGCCATAACACACTCTTGCATTCAGTACTTGTGCACATTTAATCACACGCACAGCAGAGCAACATTCACCCACACACATTCTCAGTACAGGTCTCAGGAAGTCAAACCAGATGCCGGTCAATTAGGGACAGATTGATGTGCATGAAAGTGCAGGGCAACGTCTCGCTGCTCGCTCATTCAATTTTACACACATAATCTGCAAGTAAGTGGTGTTTTATTTACTACAGCGGAAGATAATTACGTCGGGGTTGCCTTAATGGTTCATCCTGGCAGAAATGTGAAGCTCAGAAATGAAATCATGACGCTAATTAAGAAGCAATCATTAATTACAGTACTTTGTGGCTATTTTAAAGAACTACCTTAGCATTTGATTGCTAAGAATACAACTGGTGGCGATTGTGAGGGAAGTCTGTGAAACTACTAGAGGATCAGCAGCTCTGAGTCTGAGGTCATGGTTCTCAGGAAATCAATGGATTTCTTTCTTCAAGTACAGAATGAGTCTTCCTTACCCAGAGTGAGGGAGTTCAAATATCTCTTAGTCGTGTTCTTGAGCGTGAGGATGATGGAGCGTGCAACCGGCCCAAGAATCGGAGCAGCAGAAACTGTATGGCGCTGGCTTTACCAATATAGGAAAAAAAAAAAGATCTAGGGAACTCAACAGTGACAACAAGACCACAAAGGCCTGTATTAATGGCCGCACTAATAAAGCTGGTATGACAAATCTTTCCCTCTGCAAACTTCTGCTATAGTACCAATATACCAAGAGTCTCTCATAGTTTAACAGTCTCTTAGGATCAGTTGCCCATGCTGTAATCGAAAGGCTCCACGTCTCAATCCTGACTTTAGAAAAATGACTCATGTCTTTGACCGAAACTATAACTGTCCCCGTAGTTTCTGTCCCCAGTTTCCCATCACCTGTAACCAGCCATGAAAGTAATATCATCCAATGATGCCAACATGTAGTAGGTCACAGCCTGGACTTTGCTCACGCTGCTGGGGAAGTTGTCAGGCTTGCCTTGTGAAAAGAGGTCTGCTTATATTCTGATTGAACTCTTACTACAATACAAATTGTGGGTCATAAAGAGAATTAAAAGGAGGGGAGGTGCCAGGGTTTAGATGATGCAGACGTATTTTAAAATACCGGGGAGATGTTTAACGTTCATTTTCAGGCCAATTTTGGGTGTGCAATAATGTGATCAAATAAAATTTAATCTTTATGGTCAAGATGTCAAAAGTTACAGTGACATGACGTGCGGATCTGCAGGGATCACAGGGCCGGACTTGTTCTCCTTGATTATAAAACAGAATAATCACGATGGAGGACTTGTGACGTTGGGAGAACTGGTGTGGTATCCATGATGACGCTATTAGTGAAGTCCTCCGTTGTATGCGCCATGCTACAGATAAATATTAATGGCCTCTTTTTGCCTTGGAGCTTTCACTTCCAGCCTGAACTCTGTCCAGAGTGCAGAAGGAAAACAGGACTGTCGGGAAAGAGCCGGGGCAGCGCTCGGGTCAAGGCCATCTAGAGTTACCACTGTCGTAGTCTGATCCAGAGGCTTTTTTTTTTTCTTCACAGGGGTAATTAAACTATACGACGTGTGTATAAAGTGGTTCAGGCAGGAAATCCATCTTTGCTCAACTCAGCACCTTACTTCCCAGACTCCCCCTTTCCTCTTGCAACACACCTACACTTTCCTGATTATAAGAAGTTTTATGTACAAAATATATGCTTTAGTACTTGCTAAAGCAGCTCTTTTGTTTTTTTTCTCCTCTATTTTCCTACATCTGCACGTGCATTCATGTCGTAACAGACATTCTTTATTTTCTTCACTTTCTCCAACAGGTTATTAATACAAATTATACAGTAAAAAGAGCTCTGGAAGGTATAATTGCATTACCCTAAGCAGTATAAAAGAGACTGACCAAGCACTATTACTCTCCCGCTGGAGTTCTACTGTACGTTGGGCCAAGATTTCATGATAGCACCTTTGTCAACTTGTCTTTCTTTCACATGCATATTACAGTCGTATTTCAGTCAGGAGCTCTTGTGCATTGAGTTCACGTTAGTCTTCATCTACATTTAATAATCGAATCCCCAATATTTCATTGGCTTTTGTCAAATGTCTGTACGAAAGAGGTCACTTGCGGTCATGAAACTGATCACTTAACTCTAAGCTCTGTCTCAACAGTACAACTTTACGATACGAGCTGCCTAATTTCATGTCTGGCCCATTGCAGATGTAAGACATCCACCAGAGCCATTTGATTAAAGATGAGCTTTGCTTCAAAAATATATTTGTACAATCCAAATGGAGTCACTGGTAGATGAGTCATGCACTGGCATTAACAAAAGCTCTCCCTTAAACCATGATCCTTAAACCCATCTAAGTCTTTTTTCTGCCTAAAACATATTTTTCATACACTGAGAACTAGAGAGCACTTCAGGGTGTGGTGAAACCTGATGATATTTGTGTTGTGCATGAAGGATCAGACGAATTTGTGCACTTCCTGTGTTGACTAGGTGGTGCTGGAGAACACGGCTTAATTTGCTGTTACATGAATGCAACACAGGGATTTTGACTGCGATTTAAATTCAGCTTATAGATGTTTTCAGATCAGGACTCATCAGATGTGCCAAGTTTGGAAAGTATCTGACCATGTAGAGGCCAGTTCAAGTTTCCTGCTCTATGGTGAAATCAGTCGCCTCGCAACAGTAACATCGTTAAAGGAAAACTCACTTACTGAAGCATTTCTGACCAAATCTGATGAATCTGGGGGAGCCAGTCGAAAAAGTGCTTCAAGTAACATCATTTCCTGTTGCTATCAAGTGGAACTGTGACTAATCTGCCTCCAAATTTAATGGATTCTTCCTCTGCCCTTACTAACCCCCCCCCCCCCCCCCCCCCACACACACACACACACACACCCATTAACAGCCAAACAACTACAAGAACAAGACTTTGGCGGAGTTGACAGGTCCTTTTGTGACAAATCAAGATGCTTTTTTACAAAACAATAATTTTTTTTTAAAAAAAGTTTCTGTCCGTGCACTTGATGTCAGAAAAGCAACAAATAAGCAACATAATTAATTACTGCTTTGGCTGAAAGACAAAGGGAGCGTTCGCTCACCCCTATGGATAACTGACAAAATGTAGGCAAACATAAGCAGCAGGTGTCAAAGTTTTGACGTAATACCACAAGCAGGAACATGACGGAGTGGGATCACATGCTACAAAACACAGGTCATAAAGTCATCATACAAAATGTTAATATGTATGCTGCCTCCATCAATATGTGTGGCCATTCAGTTTCTCGTTGAGTTGGATGAGATCATGGAGACTTCATCTGTATGACCAAGCAGGTTAGCTTTGAATTTCGTTTTTTTTTTTTTAAACTCTTTACTGTACTTTCCATAGTTTCATCTTGTCTCTTGACATTGCTGTTCGCTATTATTATCAGCATTATGTAATGGGGACAAAACATAAGCAAAGCATGACGTGTCACTCTTTGTGAGGCCAACTGAATGTATCATTGGTTTTCCTTGGACACAGTGACACAGCAGAGCCAGATGAAAGCAGTAAAGGGAACACTGGTAGACATGACATACACTCACCGGACAAGTGTTCTGTTGCTGTTGTATACACACACACTCACACACACACAAACTTGAATGCATTTCCCCCCATTTACACAGAATAATATGAATACTTTGCTGTCGTCTCTCTCGTAAACGTACACTGTTTCTACACACAGTTGTCGTGAAGCGTTCTGCAGGGGTAGTCAGTGTCTCGTTGGAGCTCTGTGGTGCGCAGCAGCAGGTTTTCATTTGCCAGTTCTCTGGCTGCTGCTGCCCGGACCTTATTGAAAACATCCCATGGAATTTCCTGACGCTGCCACGGCCTAGACGCCGCTTCACACACGCATGCACGTGTGGCTGTGTGTATTTGCAACGCAGGTCATATGACGTGAGTCATTTATCGCCAGAGAGAGTATTTACTGTCACAAACACACTCGTAGTATTGTTTGTTTTGAAGTCTGAGCCACTTCAGATCTCTGCGCTGAAAGCTGACATGTGTGTGTCCTGCTCTTCAGGCCTGTAATCTGCCATTGTGCAGGCAGAGTGGGCCCATGTGTTCTGCAGCGGTGTTGAAGGGGTGACTGAGAGGCTGCCTGGCATGCATGACATCGTCTCTGTGGCTCTTCCTCTCTGGAGATCTGCTCCTCTTTGTCTGTCTTTCTGCAGGCGCTTCACTTTCTCTAGCTTTCTTTCCACCTGTCTTGCCTGTCAGCCTGTTTATCTTCCTAGAATTTTACCTCCATCCTTTCCATCTGCCACTGTCTTGCCTTTATTAAGCTGACGCCATCCCTTGCTGCTGTCTTGTACTTAATGCTGTCCAATTTACATAGCGCAGGAACATTTTATGACGTGACACCACATATGTATGTGATTTGAGAGAAGGAGAGATAGAAGGATGTGTTTCTACAGACAGTGTGGGCTTTTCTGGCTCTTACATTTATTTTTAACGAGTGCGGTTTGGTTGAGTAGCCAGGTTTGTTTGCCGCTGGGTGATTGTATGTGTGTTACTGTAAAGTGTGTAGTACTTTGTTCCAACACAGCGACGACTTTGGTTCCACCTCGCTGTCCAAGATAATGAGCCCCCAAATAGTACTACACCCCCTAAGCTCACACAGACTGCTACCATCTATGACTAAACAACCACATTTTGCAATTTAATCTTAATAATTGTCCTAAATTCTAATACCACATACATTTAAACCCAGCCTTAGCAAAAGAGATTATTCCTTATTACACTAATATAATCTACTTTAATATGGAAATAAACAAGAACAAAATCAAAGTTATCCAAGTAACTAAAATGGAAAAATACAAATAAGGAAGCATTGCCTTTTTTATGGCAGGAAAAGAATAATTCCTCACCTGTGATTGAATTGCTTATTTACTCAGTTAAAAAGTATATAATTTACATCCACAGTGCAAAGCCAATGTAGATTTCAACTTGAAATATACAGTAAAGTAAATCCAGATTCAAATCAACTCTTTTTCTGCCCTTGCTGGATTACTTCATCTTGTAAATGTTCCAACCTGATCTCACGAAAAATGGAAATGACCATGACGTCTTAAAACTTTGAACTGAACCTACGTGTCAGCAGCGCCACCGATACAATGTCTGTGACCCTCAGTTAGAATCCTTTTCGTGCCTTAGCGATGCAGCGATACAATTACGATCTAGCAGAACATTAGAGCCAGGAAAGGGAAAAGAGGAACATTTTTACTTGTTTTATTTTGCACTTTGGGTAAAAAACTCATAATGTTGAGGAAAAAGAAGTCAAAATTTGTGTTCTACACTTATTTTTTCTACACTGAGTGAACGTATCAGCATTTTGACTTTTTTCTCAACATTTCCCAGCCTTTTTCTCGAAGCATACGAACTAGAAATCTCTCATGATTTGAACTGTTTTCTTGACATTTTGCCTTTCTGCATAATAAAAAAGAGAATTCTTCCGCCGTGCTTTTATTTCTTCTCATCATTCCCAATACTCAGTCATAAAGATCTGGTTTAAGGTTTAGGGGGGGAAAAAAAACCCCAAACAATCCTTGTTTAGGTTTAGTTTCGAGATGATAGAGAAGTTAGTAGAGATGGACTCAAACAACTGTTCCCGATGTTGGTACCACCAACTCTGACAGGGCTTTCTCATGTTTTAACAGCAGGAACGTCTTTCATCATCACCAGGGAATTCATACAGCCACAACAAAAAAGAAACCTAATTGATTTTCATAGGTGCCACCACCCAGTGGAGCGTTACGAGGTCATGTGATCACGTCACATATTTTCCTTACATATTACCCTGTAATGTTCTGGACTACATATTTGAGAGTTAATGTTGAAGTGTCTTACCGTAACTGTTTAGTGTACCAGTTTGGATTCCCAGCTCTGATTGGATCAGTCCAGCTCATTACCTCGTTTAAAGATTACACACTTCATTAGCGACTGAAAGAAGATCCTATTTAGAGCCAATTACCTTCATGCTACATTTCATGAACACATGTAAGCTTCAGTCTCGCTGGTTTTGATCTTATGAACGTTTAAATCGGCCGACGTGTACACAGCAGAAAGACCCGAGAACAAAGGTCTGATATGTGGGTCTCACACTGCAAATATTTCTATTTGGTGGTTAACCGGCGTCAAATCACATCCTGTTTTAATGGTAAAAATGAAAAGGAGCCAGTCTCTGCTGCTGGAGGTTACAGCCAAGGAGGTGCACAGTAGGACTATTGCACTCACTTATACACATATGCTCTCAGGTTACATCGCGCGCACACAACACAATGACATATCAAAACAAATACACACTAAGATGCATGATACACAAAAGGGTGACAGCATATTTTGTACCTCCCATGAAAAATATAAATATGCTTGCATTAACTTGAGAAGAGGAAGAAGATAAGACATAAAGACCTGCATGCCTTTTTCTACGGAGTGTGTGCGCGCGTGTGTGTGCGCGTGTGTGTGTGCGCGCGCGTGTGTGTGCGCGCGTGTGTGCGTGCGCGCGCGTGTGTGTGTGTGTGACTGCATGCCTGCATGTTAATAAGAAAGAAGTCTTTCTCCACAAGTGGAACAGCTGCTCCCTATACTCTTCTCGTCCCAGCAGGGGAAGATGGTGGAGTCTGCAGTTTAAAGGAACAAAAACAAACAATGGGGGCAATTTTCCAGTAAATGTTATTAGCTCCAGTGTAGACTCAGCTCACCTCCTGTCCTCTCCTTCTTTGCACCTCTGTATTCCTCCCTCACCACCACCATTACTTTCCCTCTTTGCTTTTCTATTATTCCCTTTCCTCAGCCACTCTCTTTACTTTCCCTCTGCCCACCAACAGAGTATTACAGACTGCGGCAGCAAGCTCACACAGTCTAAATATTTAAACACGGTGAATCACTTTAAAGCTTCAGCCACGTAGCCCTCCAACCAGCCTTTCAGGCGTGGACTTGTACCAGGCCCACCACATGCAGCGGTCAGCCTCTGGAATTGATCCCCAATGACTCTCTTGATCTTTGTACTTGACCAAACAACATCATCCAGGATTTGGACGCTAACAGCCCAGTCAACAGCTGTCACTCATAACACCTCCAGTATGGTGCAGAGAGACAGACAGACGTCGTGCAGCATGTGTAGGAAATGAAGTCATTATGGAGATGAGGAAGGAGTGAGGGGGAAATAGGAGGGAGGGAAGGCTCCAGATAATTCTCCTTCCACAAACCCATGGCGGCGCTGATTGGTGGAATTTACCATCCTGCCTTTTTAGATTTACTCATCAACTCCTTTCTTTTCACGGCGGTGCCTCAGTTATTTCTGAAGCACCACGGGTAGCTGTTTCTCCAGCTCTGCTCCGTTAATCCAAAGGCTGCTGCTTGATTTATAGAGGGATCCCAGTACTGTAAAACTTTAAATGGAAATGCACAGCAGGGATGGATGCTGGGCTTATTAAAATCTTTGGTGCATTACTCATGTTCTTCAAGGGAAGAGCTGCAGTGTTATACAGGAAAATTTGGAGACTGCCACAGATGCAAATAGCCACACAAATATGTATCCTCATCCAACTACGTAATACATACAGAATTTCACCCAAAAGCCGAGGACAGGCCAGGTTATGCGTACTGTACTTTCCACTTGAATTATATCATCAAGGAATCTCTCAAAATTTGGCACAAACATCCACTGGGACTCATAAAAGAACTGAAAGGATTTAAAGGTCAAAGGTCAAGGTCACTGTCGTCTGGTTAAACTAAATCACGGGGCAATTTCAGTCAGCAGTCTCCGCCCTTTCCACTTTTTTCATGCTTCATTTCACACTCTCCGTCGCTACGAAACAACGAAAGACTCAAAGCTGGACAGTTAATGGTAAACTGCGTGCTGAAAAAGATGTGGATCATAAAATAGAGTAGATCTGTTGGATTAGCTCAGTGAATGGTTGTCCAAATATACCATGAATATGAATATATAAACATTTTCCTGTCAGCTGAGGACATTGTTGCCGCATCCTTAGTTAAGCCTTGGCTATGATGTCTTAACAGAAATACAAACCAGCCAGGCTGAGTTTTTCATACAGTAGCTAACAGGTTGAGCCACAGCTTTATTCTGCAATGGCCGTTCAACATAAGGTAAAACCCTTCCCTTGGACTTTAGGAAATAATGGATTTTTGCAGTTAAAGGTCAAAGGTCAAGGTCATTCTGAATATGTAAAAAAAACAGCCTGGCCATAACTGTAGAATTTACCCAAGAATCATTTTAAGTAAATTTCACGGACACTTTTAATAGTATGACATGATGAAGTGATGACATTTGATATCCAAAAGGTCAGTTTTAGTGACGAAAAGCTTTATTGGCCCGAAAGGAATTGGAGTACTGAAAGACATGAATGCACAACACCAGCATTTAAAACCTGAATGGGAAAACAAAAGGAAAAAGTTCTGTAGGTCAAAAAAGTGAAACAAGTCAGTAGAAAAAAAAAAATCATCAAATTCAAGTTAAAGTGCAGTACAAGTATTTCAAGAGCGGAGGCAGAGATTATCTAAGCCCACATTGTTATGGAACGTGGTGGAGGAAGGGAGACCCAAAAGCAGACTGAGTATGGGAGGGTGCACAAAAGAGGTTTATTGATGAGACAGGTGGAGACTTGTGTCTTGAGGCTGGCGACTTGAGACTGGAGACGTGTGATTTGCGGCTTGAGACTTGAGACCGAAGACTTGAGACCAGAGATGAAACTGGCGACTTGAGACTGAAGATGTGTGACTCGGCTTGAGAGTGGAGACCGAAGACTTGAGACCAGAGATGAAACTGGTGACCAGAGACTGGAGACAGAAGACAGAAGACCAGAGACCAGAGACCGGGGACTGGAGACAGAAGACCTAAGACAGGAGACCAGAGACCGGGGACCGGGGACTCGTGACAGACCCGTGTAACATCCGAACTTTACGACAGCATGTAGTGAAACAACTAACTAACAACAATGACCCAACACTGAACAGGGGAAAACACCGAGGTTAAATACAGGAGGGAAACAAGGCACAGGTGTGGTAATCAAGCAGGTGAGGCACAAGGAGGGAGGACAGGAAGACCGGACAAGACTAAAAAAATTAGACAGGAAATGACTAAACTAAAACCAGAGACACAAGACAGGGATCGTGACACACATGGGACAAAGGATGGGACACTTTTCAGGTCCCATTCAATGTCACCTCAGTACCACATTTTTTGAAAGTGGTTATTAAATTCCCTCAAAGTTTCCGCCACGTACAGGATATTATGAGTCTGGACAAACATGAACGTAAACTACAGCTGCTGATTCTAGATCAGTGTGTTTAGCAGATACTTTTTTAAAAACACACCTCCGATTTTTAAATACTCTTCATAAAGGAGTGTTGATGCTCCTCTGGTGGTTTTCCAACATGTTTTCCTCCTGACACCACACAAAGTCACACACAAATAAATACTCTCCGTCCGCACACACACACACACACACGCACACGCGCGCACGCGCACACACACTGGAATGTTTCCAAAATAATCTAGAGAGGAAACACACCCTTGACAACTATAAAGAAGTGGCGCAGCTTTTTTAATCCTCCCTCTTCCTCTGTTTTCCCTCATCCCCTCACCTCTCTTTCATCAAAGAGGCAACAGCTTGTGTTTGTTTGCACCACTCATCTCTTTGTTGCCTGCTCCTCTTGTACTCGCTCTGTTTTACTACTTGTGCTGTGATTGCAATTTTTATTTGAGGTGGCTCGCTTGCAAGCCATGTGGGACTTTTTTTTTTTTTTTTAAACCCACTTCTGCATATCAGTTACCCATTGCTTACACAGTGTAATTGCAAACACATTTTTTTGCACAAAAACGGAAAAATAACATAATTGTGATCATGTGTGTCCTCTTTGTTTTTTGGAACGATGTCCCATGGCCAACTGCTCTCTGTTCCCGTTCCCGCGTGTTTCATCGGGGTTCTCTTTAGAATTTGAAGGTTGGCCAGTGTGAAGTAGAAAGGAAAGGATGGGCCAGTTAGCTGCTAAACGCTCCACTGAGGAGGGACACACTTGAGAGTGAATCATTACTTAACCTCTTGTAGCTTTGAAAATATTTAAGGAAAAATCTGCTTTATTTGATTTATGACAGCCAGAAATCCAGAGCCAGACCAGTAATATAAGAATGTTGTTGTTCTGTTGCTTCTGCACCTGAACAGCTGCAGGATCTTTAATATTGGGGATCTTGTTTGTTTGAGCAGAAACTTGGAGAACTACTAGCATTGTGAAGAAAATCCAGAATTTTATCAACACCAGCCTCAAAGGAAACCAACAATAGATATTATTAGCAATCAGGGACTGTGGCAGTGGCCTGAAGAGGAGGAAATGTTCTGCAGGCGCTGAAGATGGATTAGCTATACTCTTCATAAACCTGCATCCAGCATTTTTGGAAAACACGAGGGAAAAGGAAAAGACGCAGACCTAAAAACACCTGGCGCCATGACCTGGAGGTAGATATGAAGAGGACCAGACGGGGTGACAGCTGGAGAAATTGGCCCAGGACCAGGATGCCTGGAGAGGCTATGTTGGCAGCCTGTGCCCAATGCTGGGCTACAGGCAGTAAAAACATGTTACCTTTGTCTTAGTTAATATGGCAGCTTACTAACACTATCAAAACAGACTGAACAAGTGCAAAGAATCGCATACTAACCACTGTGGTGTACAAATGTACTTTGAATGATGATAAAAACTTACATCCCTGATTCCATGACACTTGTAACTGTTACTCTGGATGTATCGAAGTACTGTCTCATATAAATAATGTTTATAAACTACAGATTTAGTGCCATGACAGGTTTGGGGGAAAATGTTATTGGAAATCATGTTCAGAATGTTTTCCCGGGAATGAAGCACACAGGGTTTGCATCTTCAGGCCAGTGAGAGGTTTTAGTTCAACAACCGCAATCTCTTTGATTTAAATGTAAACATGTCACAATAAAACATGCTCTGTCTCGTGCAATTTTCACATTTTAATATTTAATCAAGACCATAATTTCTCCATTACATTAACCAAATCCATCAAGTGCCTCAGAATAACCTTAAAACATTAATGAGGGGAAAAAGAGGAGCTGCCCACAGCTGCAAAAAATCAATGTGTGTGTGTGCGCGCGCGCCTGCGTGTGTGTGTGTGTGTGTGTGTGTGTGTGTGTGTGTGTGTGTGTGTGTGTGTGTGTGTGTGTGTGTGTGTGTGTGTGTGTGTGTACAGTGGCTAGATAGCTCCAAGGAGACAGAAAAAAAAGGTGCTTCATCTTTGGAGTAACATTTTCCTTTCTCTATTAAGTTTAATCAACAGTGGCAGTCTGAGCCATGCTGTCTCTTATAATTATGATAATTACTATATAGTATATACAAGTAGTGTGTATAATGGCATGAGGACACAGCCTCGGTTTCAGACTTTTTAGTTTGCGATGACAACTAATGTTCTCACTTCCAGACACTTGATATGAAGGCCAGAAACTAGAATGACTTTCTGATTAATTGCGACACACACACACGTATTTACATGCAATAAGTCATAGATGGACACGCAGCAGCAGCAGCAGCAGCAGCAGCAGCACAGATACCTGCTGCAGCAGCAGCACAGACACCAGAGTGTTCAGCCGTGAGAGCCCAAATGCAGCAGGGGAGCAATTAGGAGACGGATGACCTCTCATTACATCTGGGCTAATGGAGCCTCTTCAGAAGCACCACACTGTTTACTGTCTGGATACTTCACAAACAAACAAACACACAACAGCGCGCCCTTCTTCACACCAGCGCACAGCCATGTGTAATGAAAGAGCTATTAACTGTCGAGCCAGTCACTCAGCCGCATGCGGGGATGAACCACAGCAACAAACAATATACAAGCCAAACATCTTCAGATTTATAGATGTCGAGGAAGTCGGTGTGTGAGGGTGTCTGTTTGTGGTTTGAGTTGATTTGTTTGACCTCATACTGTAGACAAAAGCATTTTGTTGTGTGTGTGTGTGTATACAGTAGGACAATTAGGAGTAGTTGCACGCTTATTGTTCATTTATGCGATCAACAAATAAAGTCTAAACCAAATGGAGTAATGAGCAGGTTTAACCAGTGATGCAAATAAACACACGTCGCCTTGTTTCCGTGTTTGAATGCTCGACTTGACCTCACACCTGGCGAACATGTAGGAAATCAACAATCTGGCTGCGTGATGGAGACACTGTGGCGGTTGAACCTGACAACATGCAGGAATGACGGGAGAACACTACAGAGAAAACATAGCAAACATGTCTTGATGGTTGACTTTAGCACTAATTCTCACATGCACTACAATTTATATTTTACCAAAAGAATTTATGGCAATAACTCCACAAGCATGGCAGGGAATGGCAACTTCTCATTTTGCCAAATATGGAGGCTGGAATCTTGAGTCTTAGAATGAGCTAACAGCTCCTTGAGGTGACACTTGCAAAACTGTTCTTTGGTCTTCAAGCTCACAGCGTAACGAAATGAATGTATCACAAATGTTACAGTTTATTCTGAAGGAAATATGGATGTGTTATCAAGGTGATTTTTGTCAATAGTTGAGATACTGCATATTCCCCCAAGAAACATTCCATCTTTTTTGGGGGAAATATGCTTATTTGTCATCCTCCAAGAGTCAGACAAGAAGATAGGTACTCTTTTCTCCTCCGCACAATGAATGGGAGTGGATAGGCAAGTTAGCATCAGATATTCATTTCTCCAAGGTTACCTTATAATGTTAATAGCGTTATGCTTAACGTTTGCCACATTAAAACATTTCAAATTACAAGATAGTGGCATTTTCAAATTATAGTTTAAAAACAAGTATACTTCTAGAGCAACTAAGTCTGGCAATCATGTCTGACTTTGTAACAGAGATGGGGATGATTACTTCTGAACCAGTCCTGAACCTTATATGGTCATCTGACAGAGGTAACACATCCCAACCATTCCTTGCATTAAGCTAAGCAGTGGTTGGTTAGTTCTCAGATGACGATAATGATGACGACGATGAAGAACGTCGTTTAGTTGATGTGGGTTCATTTTATCGCAGATTCAAGATCAACAGTTGTGTCTTTCAATTTCAGTTTAAGTACCTAAAACAAACAAATTCTCAAAGAAACAAGAGTGATTGATACATCCACACTTCTCCCTTTGTGAGGATATTTAGTCTGCTTAAGTGCAGCAAAACGAGAATACACAGCAATACACCCACACACACACCAACCTTTACCCAAACAAAAACTCACACCCTTCCTCAGTGTAATCCCCTCTGATCTCACCGACACTCTGTTTTTCGAAGCCTCCAGTCACTCCGCTGCCCATCACAGCGCTGCCTTTGAACTAAGCTGCCAAGAAAGTGTAACACCGTGTGCCTCTTTCTTTGACTTTCAGGATTGATCAGGAACGTTGTAATGATAAAATTGGCGGGGGGTGCTGAGCTGAGTGGGAGCAGGAGGCCCTGACAACAACAAAAAAAAAACGAGTAAGAGGCTCGGCTATTGTCAGCTTGTTGTTAATAAGCCACTGGAGGGAGCTTAGATTTGTCGGTATTTGAATTCCTGTGTGCACACATTTTTGAATTTTGTGTGTGTGTGTGTGTGTGTGTGTGTGTGTGTGTGTGTGTGTGTGTGTGTGTGTGTGTGTGTGTGTGTGTTTTGCAGGGGTGATGTCAGGCTACATTATTGCTTGTTTGAGTGACGAGTAGGATTTTTAAGTGAGGGGAGAAATAAAAAAAAAGTTTCATCAGTGAGGGGTTGAGGCCCACGTTTGATGTCAGAGAGGCGGAATCATATAAGATGAAGGGAATGGGGGGAGAGGGATAGAAGAGGAGAGGCCAGGAGAGGTTGAGTGCCAACAATATGGGGTTATTATGGAACAAGTAGATGAAGAGAGTTCTTGAATGGTTACTGCCTCTATCACAAGTGTTGCAAGACAGTTTGGCAGAATTCTGTAAGAAGTCAGAGCAGAGGTATAGGGAAGTGTACAGTTGTAAGACGATGAATAAAATGACATATAAGGCCTAATAAATACTTAAATACTTATATAAAGTGAAATTAATTAACATTTATTGTGCAAAACAGGAAGAGTTCGGGATTAGGTAGGTGGACATAGGAGCTGATTGGCCCTGAGAATCCCAGCGGGGACAAGACTGATCTCGCTGATTGTAACTAAAATTAGATCACAACACTTTTAAGTCTAAATTTGCATTATCTTGTGAACGCGAAAGCGTTAATAAATGTGTGTGTTCAAACAAAAAGGTCAATATTTGGTGAGTCTGCAAATTCCTGCATTATGTTTGATGATTTTCTGGAAAATACATGTTTGGCAACTCTAGTGTGGTTAGGGAAAGATTGTGTGACCACATCCTGAGGCGGTTTGTGGGTTCCAGTGTCCTCCAGGAAATTCACCTTATGCCCGTGCACCAACCTCCATGCCCTCGCAGCACAAGTTCTTCATAGCACTTCTTGTATTCGCCGTGAGTGGCACTCAACAGAGGGATACTGGTTCAGCACAATTACTCAGATTTTTGTGGGTGTGTGCAGAATAAACTGAACCCAGCAGTCTCAACTCAGTCCTGCTCTGTCTACTCTTAGGTCACTTCCTGGGAAACCACAGCGTGCTGGACATCCTCAGACAGGACGGCTATCAGATCGATCACCTGCCCTCAGATCATCAGGAACCAGTCACAGAGTGAGTAGATAACAAAAATAAGTCATTATTTAATTTCATTAAAATCCCATTTTTCTGTGAGAGCAAATCCAGCTTTTCATTTTTTGGCTACTCATGGGTTAAACAAGATGAAGTATTCCCCTCTCCTGTTGTACTATTTTCTTACTACCGTGAGTGTGTAGGTGCAGTATTGCAGAAAATTAATCATTCCAACATAATGTATACAGTATTTTCCTGTTGTCATGACGTTAATCAGCAGGCACGTATGTGGGCGGTACAAGTCTGAGGTTGATGCACACACTCATTTCCAGTTTTGGTGAGTGCCTTTGCCTGTGCCTCATCATATAAGAATAGATAAGTAACCAATTACCTCAAAATAGTTTTTGAAGTTGCCTTAACATATTTGAAGTCACTCCACGGGCCAAAAACGGACTCCTTCCACTTTATCTACTTTTGGAGACGGCCGTGTCCAGATGTTGCTATGGTTTCACAACTCTCTACTCTCTGGCTTCACTGAATCCTCTATGGACCGGCTGAACGCTTGGAAGGAGGATACAGGAAGATATCTCCTCGGAGGAGTCGAGCTAGTTTATGTCTAGAAGCTCTTATTTAAACAGTGAGCACAAAATTACGGCTATTAAAATTTAACAGGCTAATGCATACATACATAACTCCAACTGAACTATTTACAGTCACCAGTTACATTCTAGACACATTTATTGGGTGTGGAAAAGAAAGAAAGACACTGTTTCACTGCCTTGGGGAGAGGAGGACACGATGTATAGTTTTGGCAAGTTTTGGACAGTGAAGAAAAGTATTTATTTGTTTAAATTTACTTTGATTTCTTACCTTCTGTCATGCGTGTTTCATGCTTGTTCTTTCCTTACTAAAGTTATATTCCGTCAGTTATTTTTTACATGTTATTTTGATGTCTTTTAATGTTGAAAATAAATTTTGAAAAAAAGGAGCGCAGTCACTGAGAAGAAAGCACGTTCAACTGTTACTGGAGGAAAACCAAAACCACAGAAAAAAGTTATTGGTTACAAATTGCACACATTGTTGGTTGTGGCATCTGTTATTAGAAGTCATTCATTGTTCTATTTTGGAGATTTATAAAAAAAAAAAAATCCAATTATCGTCATTGGATAATCAAAGTGATATTGAGTGTAAAAGAATTTTAAAAGAATTTCACACTTGTGCTGATGTAATTAGAGTGAAAGGTTGTTGGTGCACACAGATGCACAGTATGGAGATTTCCTGAGCATCATGCAGCTCTCAACACAGAAAGAGAATCTATCTGCTCGTGCAACGAGCCCCCATCCATCTCACTCGCTCTCCAGAGTCCAGCCTCTTATCCTCAGTAGATTTATTGAAGTGTAATGCAGATACTGTCCAAATTGTGCTATAAAACAAATAAAGTTCTGCCATTTAGGAATCCTTTGATACCTCATCAACTCCCTTGCTTTCCTCTCTTGCTCCCTCCCTTCCTTCCTCCCTCTCTCCCTGCCAAAGGCAAGCTGCCAGCAGTGGTTCTGCCTGTTGTCAGCAGCCACTGGTACTGTGATCAAAACAAACACACACACACACACACACACACACACACACACACACACACACACACACACACACGCACACACACGTACGCAGGGTTAGCAGAGTTCTATACGGTGACAAGGAGAAGGGTTGTACACACATTCAGTCTCACACAGCGACGACTTGGTTTCTACCCCACAGCATTTTGTCCTAACAAAACATTATGCAATCCCTTTTAATATCTGTGTGTGTGTGTGTGTGTGTGTGTGCGTGTGTGTGTGTGTGTGTGTGGAACAACCCCATTTCTTGGCACAGCTTCCCTCTCACCTAGGAGGTTGAGCCATGGGCCCATAAAATGGTAACAACAGGATAAAAATGGAAAAACAAGGCACGACACAGGGAATCTCTTTCAAAAATAGTAAAAACACCCCCCATCTATGCATCTACTTGTGGTTTTTACAAACTTCTCACTGCAAATTACAGCTGTAAACAGCCTCCATATCACCCTCTACTATGCTGTGTGCAGAGTTGTGGGCCTCAGCCAGTGGTTCTGGTTTAAAAGCTGACAAGTGGGCTGACTTACTGTGGTCCAAAAACACTTGCATATGCTACACACACACACACACACACACACACACACACACACACACACACACACACATGCAGGCACAACTGCATGACCACACACTCGCATGCATGCACGCAGACACTTCTTTGCTGTGTGATGCAAGGTGACTTGACAGGCGAGGAAAAACACCACAAGATGGCTGGATGAGAGGTGTTTATGAAACTTGCTGGCCTCAGACCTGAGTGTTTCGAAGTGATTGGCAAAAGGTCTGAGAGAGTGGATTTTATGACTGACAGAGGGAGCAGACTAGAGCTGGTTTGGCTCCACAGAAGCTTGACCGCAGGGCTGGAGCTATCATCACCCTGACCAAGCCATCAAATCCTGGATGGAGAGGCGGGGGGAGGGGGGGGGGGGTGTTGGAGCCTGTAAAAGTAGCAGAGGAGGCCATCAAATGTATTACGACCTCACGAATAAAAGTAATTGTGCATCTTGGTGGCCTTTTTGTGAAAATATAAACAGCAATATTAGATCGAAGCATGTAGAATATGCTTCATAATCTGTTATTATCATTTTAGAAATTTTGTACCTCGTTGCAGTGAAAGTTAAGTGCAGAGAAGGGCGTTCATCGTGCACCAGCTCGAAATACAACCTCACATGCAACTCGAGGAGAAGAACAGTGGTCAAGAAAGTATGAGTAATATGGAAGAAGTGTTCAAGGACATGCTGTTAATTCTGGGTGGTCTCCTTTGAGCAGAAGTCAGAAGATTTGATGCAACAGTGTGGCCACATGAGTTACAACTTCCTCTAACGTTGCCTCCTAGGTAGTCCTGCCACCATTAATAGAGGAAGGCATCATTTTTGGTGCACATGTCCTTGGGTGAAGCGGTCAGAAACCATGAACAGCAACTCTGAAATCTTAGAAAAGTGAATCAGGCCAACTTGACAGGAGAAAGTGCTTATGTTTTAAGCATCACTTTAAAATATAGTGACTCCTAACCCTGTCTTTCACACCTCTCTCCCACCTCAGGAGTAAACCAGGTGAAGCCAGCCAGGAAAACCCAGACATCGGCACGGCGTCTCCGACCAGCTGGCTGACCAGCGCAGCAGAGCTGGAAGACCCTGAGAACATCCCCAACATCGGAGAGGAGGAGCTGCCACACATGCTGCTCCCTGACAGCCTGAGCCAGCTGGAGGAGTTTGGGCGACACAAACGTCCACGCAAATCTCACCGTGGTCATGGGAGACCCCGCCTCTTCAGTGACCTGTGGGTTCGCATCGGAGATAGGTGAGACACAACTTTAAAGATATCCAGCTCCATAAAGTAAACTGAGCTGCATGGGCGGTGTCAGAGCCACCTCTGATATAACTTGACAGGGAGGAAAAAACTTGCGGTGGTCTTGTTTTATTTTGAAGGGGTAGTTCAGACTTTCTTGAAGCCTCGTCCTATGTGCTATTTACCAAGGACGAGGTTTCTTATGGTAGAATTCTTTCTCAGCACCATCCAGCCTGTTTCTTGTGATAGCTCGGCTAAAGCTCGCTGAGGCCAGCTGAAATCTACTGATAAAACTCTATTTGTAAAGTAAATTTCAGCGAGACTTAGTCACTTTGAATATACTTGAGCAATGTTATGACCTCACATTTGGTTTCACCCAACTTTCCAGAGCTGTTATGAGTAACAGCCTGGTTCCAGTTCAGAAAGAACTATCAACATCAATAATGATAAACAGCAAGAGGGGAGGGGGGGTTTTAAAAAATCTGAACTATCTCTTGAAGAAGTATTTATGACAAATGAGTGAAAGATGATTGCTTACTTCAAAAATGACGTGCTACGCTTGTAATAAGTCAGTTGATTTGGCAATGAAATAAGTAAATAACTTGTTAATATTGCTTGAAAAAATACACTGTCTCCAAAACAAGCCCATTTATCTTACTGAGATGCTACTCTCTGAAAGTCTTACATTAAGCGTAATTTGAATTTACGACCAGAAAAGTGACAAATAAACTCGGCAAGACTTTTGCGACAAAGCCATCGACTGACAGTCAATCAACTAATCATATCTGCATGTGCGTCCCCTGATATGTCGCGTTCTTCCCTCCGCAGCACCGTCCCACCACCTAATGTCAGGATAATCAATGGTTATGTGACGATTGAGCCTCCACTGACCCCCCAAGAGCAGCACAAACGGACGGAGAACTCCGCCACGGAGCAGCAGTTGAGTCCATCATCCTTCACGCCGGCTAATCCCAGCTCAGCCTCCGTCCACAGCACACTCACACTCCTGTGTGTTTTAGCCTGGCTGTTATCTCACATGCTGTTTACCTCCTGACCACTGGACAGCGTTATCACACAGACAGTCTTTACTGCGTTCATACCAGCAGTGGAATGTATCCGATAAACTAGGAATGACCATGCAAAGGAGGGAATATGTCAGTCAGAGCACCATGGGACGGCCTGCTGTCCGCCTCCACCGCAGGGAGGATGATGATGATGAGGATGATGAGGATGATGATGCTGCTGCCGACACACCAGGTCTTGCTAAAACTGTGTGACTAAGCTCTCTGTCATGAAACATGCGATGAATGGACTGCGCTGGACTCTAAAGGGCCAAGTCTTCAAACCTCATGAAAGTATTACGATAAGAGTAAGACACACACACACACACACACACACACACACACACACACACACACTCACACGCACACACACACATACATTCTCACAAACAGCACAATGAAGATTTTTAGAGTTTATGTGCTTGAGTCTCATTAAAAGCTGTAATACTGAATAGAAAAAGATGATTTATAACATGAATAATGAGAATAGAACGTACTAATGGCAATAACTGTGATAAATATGAATGCATACAGTCAGAGAATACTGTGTTGGGGTGGAGCACCCAGTTGCCCTTTTTTTGTAAATTGTGCATTTTGTTCATAAAGAAATATTGTATATTTATTATTTCTTGAAGAAAAGAGTATATTTTCTTGCTTATGAAGATAAATAAACAAAATAAAAATTGAAAACTAATGATTTGGAGTGAGTTTCTTTCTTTCTAAAGACCAAACTTGAGTAAATAAGGGAGGAAACAAGAGTGACTTCCCTCTTGTTATCCCTCTTTATAAATGTTCCTATGTATTTTTAAATTTAAAGTAGTTCTTTGTTTGACATGACAGAAAAACCATGTGGCATTTTTTTATTATATAAATGAAGTTCAAACTTCCATCCATCCATTTTCTTGGGTTGAGGGCTGGAGCCTATCCCAGCAGCTTTCAGGTGAGAGGCGGGGTTCACCCTGGACAGGTCACCAGTCCATCAGGACCAACACATAGAGACAGACAACCATTCACACTCACAGCCACACCTACAGTCAATTTAGAGTATCAATCAGCCTCGTCCCCTCTTGATGTCTTTGGACTGTGGGAGGAAGCTGGAGTACCAGAGAGAACCCACACAGGAACAGGGAGAACATGGAGACTGTAGGTGTGACTGTGAGTGTGAATGGTTGTCTGTCTCTATGTGTTGGTCCTGAGATGGACTGGTGACCTGTCCAGGGTGAACCCCGCCTCTCGCCCGTTGACGCTGGGATAGGCTCCACCCCCACGCGACCCTTAATGTAGGAATAAGTGGAAGACAATGGATGGATGAAATATGTAACCAAGGGAACTAAATATAGACAAGCAAGAAGAAAATGGATGAAAATGATAGTGAAGTATCAATCTTAGTGCAAGAATTTAGCCACCTGACAATTTTTGAAGCATGTACATAGATTATAGCACATGATGTACTCAAAAAATACATGTTCATGTGTTCATAGGAAACATGTTCATTTATGTCTCAGTACACATCACATTACTGGAACAATAATGCAGACGAGGGGAAGTCGTGCAAACAGTAATCTCTGTCTGCCCTCTGCTGGCTACAGCTGAGAAACATAAACTCTCAATACGACCACATTTACTTCAAATGTAATTCGGCAGAGGAGATTTCAAACTGTAACAATGAACTAAAACAAGCCTTTAATTTCATTAATCACTGCTCAAAATGTAATAAGCCACAACTGAGACAGAAAATTGAGAAATTCAGGTAAATAATAAAAAAGGATTTAAAGAAAAAAATAGGTGCAAGTAGGATTGTTATAGGCTCTCAGGAAAATTAAAAAAAAAAACTCTTGAAAAATTTAGTCAAGAGGTGAAGAAAGTCGATCTCAATCTGGCCTTCAGACCTATGAAATGAAGACATCTGAGGTGTGAACAGCGGTGAGCAGATAAAAAAATCAAGCCTGAGTTGCTTTCTCATGCGTCGTCTTTGTCAGACGTGCAAAGGTCAAGACTACAAACACAAGAATGGAGTGACAATCAACAACAACAACAACAACAACGACAGAAGCACTGATTTGAAAGGAAGCATGTAAATCTTTTATGGAGCATTCATCACTTTGGTCCTTGTCTTTTCACTTGACTGTACCGCACATGCACGGCTACGTATCCTAGCTTGTTGCTAAAGGCTGAATGGACAGCTGATAAGTGTCAGTGCTCCGTGTTTGCGGCAGGCCTTTCAAGATGGTGGTCGTTGCTTTGCTACAGTGCGCTTTCTTCAACGGCACAGACTTTTAATCACCAAGAAGGATACGAGATCTTCACATTTCCATCTTTTCATTTACCCCCGAATCAGAGCGATGCAGAGCACTGGAGCAAAACTTTTTACGGGGAAGCTGGATACAAATTCTTTCATCAAACTGGTCAGAACAACACGGACAAACGCCCTCAAAAACTACACTTCCACGCTTAGTTTTATATATTTGCAGTTGACAAGCACCTGATGTAGTAATATTTTAATGGGCCATCAAACTTCTTTTCGTTTGCTTACTTTTTTGAATGGCAGAAGTTTATAAAGATCCAATCTTTTTTTCTCTATTTGAGAGCAGCAAGGAAACTAAACATGACAAAGGAAAATGGCAGAAGTCTCAAGTGTCATGAACGTATCATATCCTGCTTTTATGTGAGATGGATATTTCAGTTCCACAGAATCAATCCACCTGTTTTGAGCGTGGACGATACATGAGTGAATGAACCGTGTTATTTCTTACTTCATGTTGACCGTCAGCGTGTTGAAGTGCTGCAGTTTGTTCTACGACCACTGAGTGTCGCTAGAGTCACATAATAACCACCAGTGCTTCAGACGGTGGTCAGAGTCGCCGCTGAAAGGCCTGAAACCCGGAGTGTGGAGACCTGCGGCGAGGCGCGTCGTTATCTGAATGGAAAATGTTTCTATGGACTCATACAAAAATGGATCACATTTTAATTAATCCACCATATAACATTTTTTTTTATTCTAGGTAAAGCTATGAAAATTGAACCTGCTGAACTAATTTGTGATTTGTTGTCCACCTATTTCAGTTTAGATAGTTTTTAATCAGAAAGAAAAACGAGATATTTGCAATTATGTTGATAATTAATTAAATTTTCTTTTTTAATTAACCAACTTGGGTCAGATTTGTTTGAAATTGTTCACCAATTTGACCCGTTCTCTTCATGTCTTTGGTAAATATATCTGGAAAACCTTGATTGAAATTTATTGTAGGTTTTGGTGACTTGAAATTGTGATATTTGTATTTCATTTCGATGCAGTTTACTTCTCTTAACACTTTTACATATGCTTTAAAATGTTTTTGATTTTTTTAAACTGAATTTATGATGAAATGAAACAGCCAGTAGGAATGAATATCAAATCATTTTATTTTATCACATTTATTTTAATCCTGTCGATCGGGATTAAATAAAAGTGCAGATTTAGTGCAGTGTTTGATTTTTAAAAAAAATGTGGATAGATGTGTGCAAAGTCTGAAATAAATTAATTGATATTATCAATAAATTAACAGAGGGTTAAACTAGCCACTAACTGGTCTATGGATTAAGTCAAGTACCTGGAAGGACTGTGAAAACTTGAATTTTGCCTGCGTATTTTACATTCAGTGTCCAAAGATGTATTGATAAAACACTTCAAGTCAATATCAATTGGATCATGTTGATTATTAAAGAGCTGAATTAGTTTTAGTTTCTTTATCCTCTGAAATAGTCTCTTCTTGAAGGTTGGGGGGGGGGCAAGTTTTTTAGAACAAACAGCTTTTTCGCCCCTTAAGCCAAGACAGGACAATATTTGCCTTAGCTAGAATACCATTTTCCCTGGGCTTTGAGGTGTTGTTTGAGCGAGTGGAGGGCCTTGACAGGGTGCTCTGAGGCCTGACCCTCACTCTGCTGGGGGACGCACCGCCAGCCGCATATAAATAAAAGATTACAGTGGAAAATCAATTTCTGAGCAAACTCATTAAAAATGCCCCTCACCTTAAATGATTCCCATTTCCTTCCATTCAACCTGTTAACGCCTCTCTGTCACTGAGACCCCCCCCCCCCTCACACACACACACATCCCCCCACCCAACACCACCACCACACCACCCTCCCTCCATCCTTCCTTTGCCCTGTTGCTCTCCCCCGGTGGTAATTACTTGCACAAGTCGTTTTTTGCCCTTTGATTTGCACCGTTTCACAAATGAAGGTTAAGTTTGTTTAACCGTGGTGGATTTGCCAGTCATGTTAAAGCATATAATGTGGCAGGCTGGTTTCTCTACACACCTCCAGCACACCATGGCCTAGCCCCCCCCCCCCACCCCCACCCCCAACACCCCCACCCCCTCCTAAACACACACACACACACACACACACACACACACACACACAAAAAACCCTTTTCTCCTTCACTGTTGGCCTGGGCCACTTGGACCAGGGTGGGTTGGGGGAGGGAGGATGGGGGGCATTTCCCAAGGTTAAGGCTTACAGGCTGCAGCACATTGGGCCTCAGATCCATTGACTTGACTGAAGGGGACCAGGAAGTTGTTAATAATCACCTCTGGTAAAAGGATTAAGAACCAAACTGCCATCATTACTCTGAAAGAATAATGAGGTGACCTTAGTGAAGTAAGGAGGAGGAGGAGACCTCAGACATGCAATTGTTGTGAATATATGCATTATATATATATCTGTATGTGTGTGTGTATATATATATACATCACATATATATAGTGTATGTGTGTGTATGTGTGTGTGTACTGTTTGTGTCATATATATATATATATATATGACACAAACAGTGCAGTAATTTGCTGAACAAAGAAGAGCCTCACAATAGTGAAAGGGGTATGAGTATTGCCATGTTTTCTCGTGTCATCTGAGATCAATAGCTCACACAGAGTGATAGGCCCCGGAGCCAAGGTGAACATCGATCTCAGGAGCTGTTCAGAGCATTTCAAATGAGATCTGCTTTGATTGTGGAGCCGCTGCACGCACACTGATCACAGCAATAACATCCTCGTGAGCTTGTTATCGCACAGCTAAACAACACATGACTTTCTCACTCACAGCAACACATTGCAACTGTTTAGATCTATTGTGTGCGCTGAAGCTCTCTGGAGGATGTCCACAGATAGATCTATAATTATGAGATATACAGGAAATGTATCCTTACAACGTCTTGTGGGGTGAAGGCTAGCCTTGCCCCTGTTTCACAAAAAGCTTTGATTCTCTGTCTGGCCGAGGGCAGCCATAAAGCTTTGGGGAAACAAAAGTGTGCTTAGCGTCGTGTAGATAGCTTTTCTCTCTTTAGATAATCCTACTGATAGCTGAGGCAAAGCAGTTCTGTTTGGTGAGCTCCGCTAAGTTAAAGCTCATCTGTGTTTGTGCTAGTTGAGACATTATATTCTCTTCTATTGTCCAGACTCCCTTGAAGACGCGCGGCTTGAAGCAATTGGATTGAGACCTGTGGCCTTGTAGTGTTTTAACACGGGTCAGGTGCAAGTCTCCAAGGCAAGCCAGCGTCTGCTGGAGGTATATCAAGACGCTGTTCATTGTTAAGACTTCATTTATTTGCACTCACTTCGGGAATGAACCTCGCTGTTCAAAATATGAAAGTGAATAAAGGAAAAGGATTCGTTCTTTTTTTAATCATCAGCAAATTATTAATGAACCAAAATCAGCAAAACATTTGGCATGATACCAAGAATGGATATCTGCAGCTGATTTGGCATGCAGTTGAACTCCAGCGTCATCCAGACGCGACTAAAATGTATGAATGAGGATGTGCAGATACACCGAGATGCAACTCGCTGAAGGCACGGCTCGTCACTTACAGCTTACAAAAATGAATGAAATCACAAATAAATCAAAATTTAGGATTTTTCCCTCTGCGTTTGAGGTATCTCTACGTGCAAAATGTTACATATAATGTGCAGATGAATAATGCAGCAGGAAAACGACGATATAAGATGTTGTGACACATTCCAAGTGGTAAATATGGATGCACTAGAAGTTTCTCGGAAGCAGATACATAATACTTCAGTTTTTGTGTTTGAACATATAGTGAAGCAAAATAGTTTGGTTTCGAGAGCAGGAAGACTAAAGTATGTACAAAGGAGAGAGGAATATGTTTGTGTATATGTGTTTTCTTGTGTACAAATTGTGTGTCCTTGTGTGTGCATTAAAGGATGGTGGTGAGAGTGTTGTGTTTCACAGTTTTTTGCCATGATATACTGCTTTATTATTCTGCACAAGGGGCACTTCACATGTGGAATGGGTTCTCTTTGATATCGACAGCAGCTTGAGGGAGAGAGTGCACTCAAAAACAGGCACAGGCGAATTTATTCTGGGAAAAAACAGATAGTTGTGTACTTCCCTGGCAGTGGTTGTCACACATGCGAAGAGCCAACCGCTTTGATGCTCCAGCGGCGACACTCCACACGCTAATGAAATATGGTAATTACAGCCACATGAAAGCACTCCTAGACAGAACAGGAGAAAAGGTATAAAAAACAAATATGACTTTATCCAAAGATACCCACTGTGATTAATTCTCCTTTTCATAAACATATATTTTATGCCGTTCACTCGCTACAAAGCATTGTGGGCCATCAGTTGACCCAGGAACTGGCGAGGGGGAAAGGTCCACTGATTAAGAACCCTATTGTTCCTTTTCAATAGGAGACCCTGTCTGCTGTCGAACACAGGATGGAGGAGTGTGGAAAAAACAGACTTCCAAAAGAGAGTCCTCTCTGTGCTGCTCTGCTCCTCTAACTTAGGCCCTTTTCTTCGCAGCAGCAGCAGATTTTCTTTTTTTTTCTTGTTTTTTTTTTTTTTTTCTTGTTTTGAAATTCTCCCAATCTGGACTTCAAAACTAACTCCACAGCACCAGAACTTGGCTCTATCAAACACCTCAGAAGTCCCATTGGTGGAAAAACTGGTAACTCGATTGTGGGAGGTAAGAGAATTAAAGCAAAGTATTATGTTTAAAGTTTATACTATTGAAATGTGAGCTATGAGCCTGCATTTTCCAGTCCCCTTACAACAGGCCTGTATTATAGAGAAACAAATCAAAGAACCACAGCTTGATATCATGCCGGTTACTTTTTGTTTTTAAGAAACGGCTGCCTGGTTTTGTGAGTGGGGCAGATGGGTTGGATGGTAAATTTGGCAGTTAAGACACAGAGAGAAGGGAAACAGGGGGGAGAGCCGGAGAAGAGATGTCATGGAGCAAAAAGAGAAAAGCAGCGTGCCCAATGGTGCTAATGTTCATCCCTCCTGGGTTTCAATTGTTACAATAACTCTTTTCTGCAACCACAAATAAAGCATAACAAGTCTGGAATATTCTAAAACAACTTTGGTTGCCAAGTTTGGTCAGGCAGTGTGATATCTGATCATTTAGATAGAATAAAACCACACTGGTGCAGTTTCATTTGACAGAACTCCTTTTGCAACATTAAGTATTTAAAAACAACACCACATGTGTTTCTGGAATTATGATACTTGACACATGTAATTAGGAAAAGTAATGATGCACTTGTCGCTGAAGAGGGGCAGGAACGACCGATCAGGAGACGATAGAAGCTGTGTGTTTGACCATCAGTGTTTGCTTGCAGTCAGACGAAAGAACACCCCCCCACCACACACACACACACACACACACACACACACACACACACACGCACACATCCACACCATCCTGTCACCCTTTGCCTTGCTGACCATCTCTCCCATGGGATGGGGCTGGAGGTCAGGGAGAAGGTGGAGGTCATATGGGCTCTGATAAGTCCTGCTAATAGGACAGTGTTGGGGGTCTGACCTGCTAACTGAGACTAAAAGTTAACAAACACACGTGCACACACAGCGCTGAGCCACATGAGCACAAAACACACACACATGGACGATGTATGCATGCATGCGCACTCTTTAAGGTCAGAGTATGAGGTGAGAATGTTAAATGGCCAAGCTGGGGACATCAAATATTTTCCTACCCATCACTATCAGCAAACCTTCTGTCTGAAATCTTCAACTCTGTGTGTGTGCGTGCATGTGTGTGCGTGTGTGCATGAATGTTTGTGTGTGTGTGCGTGTGTGCATGAATGTGTGTGTGTGTAAGGTGTCTAAGTAACATTGGCTTGACAATGGTGAAATATGGTGAGATATCTGCTTTATTGAAGCACACACAGACAGACAGACTCAGTGTGTGTGTGTGTGTGTGTGTGTGTGTGTGTGTGTGTGTGTGTGTGTGTGTGTGTGTGTGTGTGTGTGTGTGTGTGTGTGTGTGTGTGTGTGTGTGTGCGGGCGCCAGCGGTTGGAGCTGCAGCAGACAGGCAGGGGCAGACTCAGATAGGAGATCATTCCCACCCTGCCTTTGTAATACCCCCAGCTCCTTTTATCGCTCTCATCCAGGTGTATCCAGGTAACTCCAAGGCCAGGCCGCTCTTAAAACCGCGACAGTCAAGGTAACAGGTAATTGCAGAATGGTACTCGTAAAAGGGCCTGTTTGCCTACAGCTGAACTCCGCCCTGCTTTTTGTAGACACCAAACTTGGAGAGGCTTATAGGATGAAGTGACATGATGTAATTCTTTCATCCTTTCACTCTCCCACCATATCTCTTTTTTGAAATTCTTAGATTTCAGTCATTGTTGGTGGGTTTTTTTTATTCCCATCTGTTTCTCACTGTCTTTATCTATCCTTCCTGTGCCCATATTCCTCTGACTTTATGAGTAACTCCTCCTCCCTCCCTCTTTTAATGTTTGATTCCAGGTGATAAGCAAAGACGGAGAGATGCACCAGTTAATGTGGTCAAAGGGCAGAAGCGGTGCAGGGGAGCGAGGGGCCAAGCTCAGACTGGACCTCGCTCAGACTGGGATTGTGAATAGTGGGTGGTGGCCAAATAGTCTGCACACACGCAGGGAAAATATTCATATTGAAACAATTGTACATATCTGCCCGAGGAGTCATTATCTGACAGCCGATCAAGATATTGATCAAGAGTTTGTTTATATCTACTGTCACATGTGCTTACCCTCCGAACATTGATAAGATAACTGCATCCCTTTGTGCACTGGCCAATAAACACAAGTGCACACACTCACCCGAACACACACATTCATGCACGTACACAAACGCACGCATGTGAAGTGCTGCACATGGTTTCTACTCATGGTTTATTTGTACGGATACTCAAATAGAAGCCTCGTATACAAACAAACAAGAAAGGATGTCACATGTACTGTGCAGTTTACTGTCAAACACAGAGTCTATCTCCTTGCTTTCAACAATCACTTGTTTGTTTCAGACCACAAACAAACAACACACTCCGTCACATAGTGGTCATTGACACAAACAGTAACTGAACCGGCTCCTCGCTCTTGCCCTCTCTTATCCTCCATCTTTCACTCTCTTGTCCTCCACAACCTCTCACCCTCTTTGCCCACCCCCAACCACCCGCCCCAGTATTCATCTGATTTCATTCCTCGCTCTGCTCAGGCTATTATAAATTCATTGTGTGCTGTCATG
Source organism: Aulostomus chinensis (assembly GCF_037954235.1). Taxonomy (NCBI): domain Eukaryota; kingdom Metazoa; phylum Chordata; class Actinopteri; order Syngnathiformes; family Aulostomidae; genus Aulostomus; species Aulostomus chinensis. The sequence goes on along the minus strand of NC_141333.1, from coordinate 15,743,246 downwards.
GCTGATTGAAGTGATGGGCTTATTCCTCAGAGCTTCCTGCCTGATGGAGGGTGCTATAGCAAATAGCCCAATGGGTCTGTTTAGATAACACTGACCTCTTGCAAACCGCCGCCATGTCTGCTGTGAGCAAGCTTTGCTGGACTCGCTGTCATCTCTGAGTACCGGGAAGAAGGGGGGAAAAAAAGGAAATGAAAAAAAATGTAAAGGATAATTTGAAAATGGTGCGAGATTGAGTTTTAAAAAAAGAGAGAATATGTTTGAAGATGAAAAGAAAGAAAGAAAGGGGTGACTGACGGGTGAGTAAAGGGGAGATCTTGGGTGGGCAATGATTTGAAGCGTATTGTAACTCCCACCTGCCCTCTCCATGAACAAAAGTGTTAGTCATCATCAGGGTGAATTGTGAGGGGAGACAAGGGGCTGCTTCGTTGGTCCCCCTGATCTGCATTCTGCCCATGAGGTTACCAGGGTAACGAG
>NC_141333.1:15540272-15737772 GCF_037954235.1 Aulostomus chinensis | reverse complement strand
TACATCTAATAATGTAATGTTGTCCTTTTATTTAATTAATCCACCCTTAAGTTAAAAAAAAGGGGTTGGGGGGGGGGGACGGTGCTATGCGGCGGTGCAGCTGAGGTCCGTCGAGGTGGCGCACTGGTAGTCATTTGCGGCGTCACATTGAATTCTCCGGTGCTTGGAGGAGAAAACTGGCGAGTTTTCAAGATGCCCTCACCTCCTGTTTCACTGAATATTTCACGATTTGAAACAATTTCAGCTGTAATTTATTTACGCCCGAGCTTTGGACGTATCAGGTAAACGTTTCTATAAATATCCACACGCATTTGGCTGTTTATAATTCAATATTTCCTCTGGTAGTTTTTGATAGCTATAATGAAGCACGTCATCAATAAAAACTGAAACCGAACACAGACCCTCTTCTCGTGACAAAACGAAGCAGGTAGCAAAGAAAAGCGAGAGTCTAAATGAAATAGGTTTCCCTGGAGGCGAGTGTGTGACCTGCGCGACATGAGTTTGGTGTGAATACATTTGTCTGGCCACATGGCTGCTTGCACACATGCCCTTGGTTAGGTCGTCTCCCTCTGCCAGACTTCCCACAGATTCTCCGCGTAACTCAATCTGTCCACAATCAATATGCTGCCCTGAGCCGATTGATGAAATACATTATTCAATTATTTGAAAATGTCCCCCCCACCACCACCCCCACCAGATGAGGAAATATGATGCAGAAATGAAGTCAGATTAGGAACAAAAAGGAAATGTATTCAGAAAGATCAGACCTTTGACACCATTTAACAACAAGCAGGACCATATTACAATATCACATCTTTATATTCCATCCATCCATCCATTTTCTATGGGGGGGGGGGGTGTCCCAGCTGACATTGGGCGAGAGGCAGGGTTATATCTTTATAATAATATTATATTTCCACAGGAGCATTCCAGTGAGCCGTGAAGGTAGCAGGTGGTTGTTCTTGGAAATCAGGGGTCAGATTCGGCCTAAAAACGCCATCAACCTCATCCCGAGTTTCCTATTCTGCAGCTTCGCTTCACTTTCCTCTCTCTCCCGGACAGCCTGCTGCTTCCTGGGCCTTCGATCAAAGCTGGCCCCTCTGCCACAGTTGCCCGTCAGGGGGTTCCTCACCCTCAACTACAACAACACTGCCTGCTGGGAGTCCCTCTCTGATGCGCACACATGGGTGCAAACACAGAGGCAAATGCAAGATCCCACACACAGATTCACGCATGAATCAAACCTCCCATTTAAACCAGAAAACTCAAACTAATATGTGAGAATGACAGGCTGAGCGAGACCCCTGTTGCAAGGTAGTAAATTTAAGAAATGAGTTTTGCATGTGTGTTTGAACGAGAAGAAAAAAGAAAAGGAAAAAAAAAAAGCAGGCGTCGTGTAGTGATGAACGCATGAGCTCGCAACATGCCGGCGTGCTGAGGTTTCCACATGCGTTCACAGATTCGCACAGGTTCATACACGTTTCTGCCAAGTGAAAAGGACAGGGAATGTTATCCAGAGTACATGCTAGGCTTTGTCTGTGCAAACACATTATGCGTTGGGAGCTGCATTTTCCACATACAAACAGACACCAGAACAAACAAGAACCACAGCTTGCTTACACATGCACGACTGTACTTAGTCCCACCTGTAAGCTTTTATCTCAAAGCCTGGTGCCCGAGTTACTTCCTCTTCTGTACTTGACCTCAAAACTCCTCTCATTTGGCATGTGTACCCCCAATTATAGACACAAGAAACACTTTGGTCTCCTTTCTAGAGGCACCCAGAATTCCGGTAGAGCGTTTTTAGACTCCGTTCATCAGGGTGGCAAATGTTTGTTGACTTCTTTCCTTTGTCTTTCCTGATGGAGAGTTTCTCTTTGAAAATCCCAAGTTGCTCCCCAAAACTGGAAGTAATCCCATTGAAACATCTGGTGATGACTCAGGCTGTATATCAGATACACTTCACATGTGATTCATTATCCTGAGGTTGGCCTGTCCCGGGCAAATTGGACTTTGTATATTTTCAGACAGTCCCATACATATACATGGGACCCAGGCTGTGATGACACATCGGGCCGATGAAAGTGTTTCCAGTGTTTGCGTCTCAGTTCAAAGGGGTTGATGGGTATCGCCACTGGTGATGTGACACAGGAAGCACCTTGGGCCAATCCTCTCCACCCTCACCTGCAACCCCCCAAAAAAAGCCCCTGTCACCCCTTCCCTCCCTCTTCTCAACAATGCTGGGGTCAATTAACTAATTACATGCCAATTAAAGCTTTAACTGCTTCCCGGAGGTTGTGAGGTAACACAGGGGTTCAGTGTGGAGTAAGTGGCCACGGGGTGAACCAGAACAAGTTCAAAGAGGTTTGATTTCCTAAAATACAATGCTGAAGAAGACTGGTCACCCCAGGAAGGGAACTACATTAACATGCTGTCAGTCATCTGAGGAAAACTGTTTGTTTGTTTGTTTGTTTGTTTGCACATTCGATTTTAATATTTAAAATAAAGTTATTTGATATCATTGCATCTTATAACAAAGTCATATAATGATTCTGTTGTTCAGTAAGAGTTGTTAAAAAAATACAAGCAAACACCACTCTTTAAAGTGCTTTTATTGTAATGACTTGGCTATCTCTTACAACAAAGGTATTTTAAAGAGAAAGCTGTACATTCTTGCTTTGTATCTCCATTTTCTGGGTTCTACTGACCTAATATCTACCTGGCACTGATGGATAAAAAATAACCACAGGCTGGTGTTAACATAACTATGTTCTTAAGTCCTGCAGGTCCCGGGTAAGAAGAGGCGTGGTGTTAAAAACTTTAAACCAACATGTGGAAGTCAATTAAGTCTTTGAATGTTCCTGATGCCATCCGAGCCTCACGCAAGTGCAGATGGAATTATTTCTGAGTAATATTTGATCTTCCATTATCCCTCACACAGACAAAACTACTGTTAACTCCTCCACCTCTGTGCTGAATACTGGATTTTCTCAACGTGTGATTTTTTTTTTTTTTCCAGTCTCCCATGAACCTTTGCAGCTTCCCTGGACTGTGCTTGAAGTTTTACCGGTCAAAGTTGAAGGGGGAACAGGAAGTCAGTGAGGTAAAAGAAGAAATATCCATATACATCTTCAGAGGGGTGAATGTACAAAGGGTGGATATATAAGTAGCAGTGCAGCCATGTAAAGCTTAAATGTCTCCCCTGTAGACTTGAGGTCAATTTATTTTCACTTCGCTTGCTGTAACATGTAATGTAAAACTGCAGTTCATCAAACCCTTAATCTTCAATACGTGTCCTATAGGTTTTAAGAGTCATTTTAATTGTTTTGCTTTTATTTTTTGCATAAATCTACTTGGTACTTGGACTTAAAAGTGAATTGCTGCTTCAATCTCTACTTTTTTTTTTTTTTTTCCTGTTTGCAAAACCCAGGTCAGAATCCTGTCTGTTACCTATACCTCCCTTTAGAGCAGCTGAGATCCAACTTCACTGCTGTGCCTGCTCCCAGTGTGCATGTGTGAGGGTTAGCCTTGGCCCTGCTGGCTCCCCACAGGCCCAGTTATTGGACGTTTTTCCTCTACATTTAGGACCAACAGGCTGTGTCCCGGGCTCCCCCCTTCATTCTGTGTTTACCCAGGCCAGACGCCACCTCCCTTTCAGCAGGTTCACATGAAGTTCTGGAGTTTCAAGTGGCCGGGGTGACGCCTGTGTCAAGAAAGCACATCATCATGACATGGCAGAGAGGGCAGCAAGAAAGCAAAGTCACTGCTGCAGTAAAGAGACCACACTTAAGTTTCCATTCAGGAGACGAGTGGGAGGAAGATAAAACTGCTCGGGGTAAAATTATGAGCTGAGTTTGAAAATGATGCAATTCCTGCTGAGTGAGTAGGTAAAGCTTTAAAATCACCTTTGAGGGAATTCTCGTAAGAAAGAGGATAATTAATGCGACGCAGAAGTTTTCATAGGCTCCACTGCGTCCAAGGCATTTAAAGAAGTGCCATGTGAGACATGGAGGAAAGGGAAATAAGACACCATGGGAGTGAAAAACTGCAAGGAGGAGCGACATAGCAAAGAGGAAGACAGGGAGTCAGGTGGAATGTCCAAGAAAACATGAGACAAAAACAACCCAGCACAACTGACTGCAACTGTTGCACATTATCATCCTTCAGCATGGCCAGAAATTCCTGCGATGCACATACATGCAGACAGTCCACGGAATCCTCACAGCAACTGCTTCCTTGTGCCTTCAGTGTAGAGAGGGAATCCAAGGAATGGTGCGAGGAGGAATTTGAAATATCTAAAGCTATTTTTCACTTTCCTCCAAATGAAGGAATTTACCGTTTTCTGAAAGCATTCAATATTTGAGCGTCAAAGGCTTCAGTTACTTCTGTTCTGTCTTCAGGAATAGAACTTATCACAGGTGAGCAGCCTTTTGTAAACCTTATCGCGTCCAACTGTCTTCTGTCTTTGTCTCTCTCTTTATCTCTCCTTCACTGTATGTTTCTCCTGGCGCTCTGCTCCCCCGTCTGTGTGCATCAACAAACACAAGAGGAAGAACCAGCAACTGTATTAACAGATGGCCAGAGTCAATAAAACACACACAAATCAAGTGTTGGACACATCTGTTGGACCAAGAGTCGGACTAATCTTTCTGTGTGGCTCGACAGGAGTGATGGAATCACAGCAGCCCGGATAGATTATAGAGGACAGGGCAGCCCACTCAGGGGACATCAGGCAGGCTTGTAATGGATTGTAGCATGGAGACAAAGCATGACAGAGACCAGGGGGGACGGGTTTCACCTGATTAAATCAGTGTTATGGATAAGGGCCAGAAATACATGTCATTGCATTGAGCCATTATTTAATCATTTAAGGTTAATTTAAAGTTACAGCTATAGCGCATAATGTTGTAATATAAATGAACGTCCCTTATGGCTACCCCTTTGCTAACCTGAATGTGGACAGATGACTTAATCATATGGACTTTTTTTTAGTCTTTCCAAATAAATAGTGAAATCACATCATGGCGGTTGTGAGACACCAAAAACTATTTACCTACTGTTATAACAGCAGAGTGGACCACAGCTGAGATGGCTACTTCCACTTCTGCTAACTCGAATGCAGATAAATAATTCAACTGTTCAGCTGTTTTAGACTCTCCAAATGTTTTCAAACCAAATGGATAATATTCAGACAGTGAAATGAGTCATAGGGTATCGCAGAGGTTGTGTGACGCTTGAAATTATTTATCGACAGATTTAGGGTCGGGTATTGGCAAGGACATCACGATACGTATCACGATATCACGATATATTGTGATAACGTACAGGAACAGGTATGGTGTCTTTCCAGGTGACTTCGCAAGTTGGTTGTTCACACCACTGCTTGAATTCTTTTCTTCACTTTGTATTTTTCAGAGGTAACAGCAACAACACTGACATTTATCAAGAGCTACATGTTACAAACACATCTACCGGCGGCTAAACCGATTCTTCATGGACTTTGAAGGCAATGCTGTGCTTTCGCATCACCGAGGCGATATAACAATTTGGCTCATTCTGTTTTAATAACTATGACAACTTTGCCATAATATTTGTCACCACGCATTCACTCATTGTCAGAGTGGCAGAGTGAAGTGTGCTAGCTGCTGTTTCAGCTAATAAAATATACAGAAGAAACACTGATCAGGGAAGGGGGGGGGAGTGAAGGGAGAGATGCTGAAAATCCATGATGATGATTAGTCATTCTGAAACGCTGATTCCAAAAAGTAACCACAAGTTCCAGAAATTACAGATACATAGTTTAAATCAAATATTTGTCATGCTTTTTATGAGTTATTGACATCAATTTTATTTGACGCAGGTGTAATAACAAAACTGTAAAACATTCCTGATCAAATTTATTTGGGAATACATTAATGTGGAAAGTCCAGCAACACGGCATGTTTAATCCTATTTTTTTTAATTCAAAGATTTTCTTTGTCTGTACATTTGATATGTGTTTGACCGTCCAAAAAAAAAAAAATCAAACAAAAAATAAATTTAAAAAACCCAGAAAAATAATGAATGCTGAAAAAAGCAGCAAACATCAAACAGATGTAATCAGATGAGGTCGATAAGCGTTTGGGCTCAGTTAATTCCCAACAAATTATCTAATCCAGATGTTGCACTCTTAGTGTAAACACAGTGCCCTGCAGAATCATAAAACAAATAAGCATGAAAAAGGTTTAAAGTTTCAAACACAGCCTAACCCCGGGTTAGAGACCTTCCCACTGAAAAAAAAGAGGAAAAAAAGTCAAGAAAAATCCACACCACACACTCCCTCTTTGCTGCCTTCTTGAAACAGGAAAATGTAAATATGGTAATATTTAGCACGTGTTTTAAAACAGATCGGTTTTCTCAAGCGGGGAGAGGGAGCGAAAGAGAGAGAGTGTGTGTGTGTGTGTGTGTGTGTGTGTGTGTGTGTGAGAGAGAGAGAGAGAGAGAGAGAGAGAGACAGGCAGACAGGGAGGAAAAGAAATGTAAAAAAAAAAGAAAAAAAAAGCTGGCCCACACACGATAGAAGGCCTCCCCAGAATTGTGTGTGTGTTCCAGTCTGCGGACTGCTTCCTCTGTTTGCACACAGTTCCACCAAGAGCTCTACTCCCAGTGTTGATGGCCTCCGCACAATACCAAACACCAGTGGATCTGTCACACTGTGAGTCTAGAGAGTCAACAACAACTTAACAATATAAAAACACTGCTCCGATGGGTCACATCATCCATCTGTACGCTGCAACCATTTTTCATGGAGAGAAAATAGGAGGAGGAAGATAAAGGAGGGGGGGAGAGAGAGAGCAGAGAGAGAGAGAGCAGAGAGGGAGGAGCAGAAATGGAAACATGCTGGACATATGGATGTGTTTAAGGACCACCAGGGAAGGGAAACTTGTGCATTTTCGCATAAACCCTGATAAACTCCAAATATGTAATTACACAGGGTTTAGGGCTTGTCTGTTGCTGATTCATTCAGGAATTTCTGGTTACGTCTCTTGGAGTGTTCGGGTGTAACAGGGCTCTTTATCATTCTCAAGTGGCGGATCCGCTCAGCTTTAGTGCAGCCAAGCCTTCTACACACACTCAGCCTCGGACCTGCTCAGTATGAGAGTGCCATTGTCGCCCCCACCACACACACACACCAACACACACACACACACACACACACACACACACCACCTATTTAACAAGGTGGTGTGTGAAAGAAGAAAGCAGTCAAAAGAAATAAAAAAAGAAAAGAAGTGGAACCCTTGTAAAGTACCTGCAGCACATTTAAAGATTTCATCACGTCGCAATATTTATAGTCAATTCCTTGTCAGTGTTTGTAGCCAATTTGTTGTGTTCCAATAAATAGAGTGGACTATTTATCAGCAGACCACATGGCAGCCATTTATGGCGCCTAACAAGAGGCAGATGTGTATTGTATATGTTTTCACATGCAGGTTTGACGCGCTGACAGGCAAAGACAGATAGCTGAGATGTACAACCCCTGTCCCGACTGCAGCCTCGGCTGTAAACATCAGCTCTGATTAGACCGTGGAAAACACAAACATGCTTCTCCGGCCATCCCTGAGCTGTCTTCCCGTGACAATGGTCTTTGATTCATATGCAGGCTGCGTTGTTCTGACACACACTGAGGGAGTGTGAGCACCTTTTCTACAGCCTGTGAGGCCTGTGCATATGTGTGAGTCTATGTGATGTCTGTTTCTCAGTGTAAACAAAAACTGTGCTTTAAGTGTGTACATTTAAAGGTGTCTATTTATCGTGCATGTAGTGCATGTGTGTGTGTGTGCGTACACGAGCGTGTGTGCGTGTGTGTCTGAATGTTGCCAATTACCCAAGCTATAAATACAAGATCCCCATCCGTCACTGAGTTTCTGGGTGGCTGCAGCGCCGCCATAATTGGTTTCAGATGGTCACCCAGATCTTTCTGTTTCTGTTGCAGCACCATCACACCGCCTGTGTGAGAGAAAGCCGCAGGGGAGAGTGAGGTGGAGAGGAGGAAGGGTGGGAGGGGGGTGAAAAAAGATGAGTGACAAGAGTGAATAAATACAGAGTGAGCAGAGGAATAAACAAGCAGACACTAAATGTTTCTTTTGTGCTGAAATTCGCCTCAGCATGCGAGGAAAGAGTGCAGGAAGGAGGGAGGATTAAACTAATATGTGTTCATGGTTTGGTAACCACTGTTTCCATTTTGATATAATTTATTAAAATCAGATGAGTTTTGGGAGACAGGATATTTGGGTCAGATGTGATATAAATGTTGATGCATTTGTGTGGAAATCGAAAATCAAATACTTTCAGCTCATGCCACCATGACATAATTCAAACATGTAGAGAATTATTCATTATGTAACACATTTTTTCTATCAGAAACTTGTATTAAATTACATACAAATAAAAAAAATGTTTAATAGCATGAAGCTTCATATCAATCAAGTTATTTGCACCTCTATCACGTGGCTCATCTTTATAATTTTACATTGTGATGTGATGCTACAATAAGACAAAGCTTAACTGCTGTTTCTCCATCTGCTCCCTGAGGATCAATAGACATATTAACAATAAGTTGGCAGACTATAGGCCTATTGATCAACTGTGTGTGACTCGGTGACAGCTGGTAAGTAGCCCAGGCGAAAAGGTTGAATCAAAGGACGAATCCCAGGCAGTCGAAGCCATGAATGGTGCTCCTCAATTTAAAACCTCACAGGCAAAAAAAAAAAATAGCAGCATAGAATGTAGTGGAGAAAAGGCTGTTTGGCCTTCAGCTGGAATCAAATATCAGTTGGAATGATATATATATATATATATATATATATATATATATATATATATATATATATATATATATATATATCGAGAGAGAGGAAATGTAGGAGTGCTGCATTGGTGCTCATCATGAATCAGGCTAACGGTGACAATAAAAACAGGAGATACTTATTTTAATTTAATAAATCATGGTTGTGTGATTCTTTTTTTCACGGCACCTTTAACTACTTAATTCTTATTTTTCATCCCATTTTATTTACAATAGTGTCGTTGCTTAATATGTAAAATAAAAGCAGACTAGTCTTTTAGGTTAGATAATGAGGAGGCGTTCGCTCTCTCCTACACCTGCCAGCCACATTCAGACCACCAGCCCGGTATCAAACTTCACATTGCCGGCTAAAAATCCACCTCCAACCGTCCAAATAACGATACGGTAAATTTACCTTATGAATCTCCACGTCTACACATTTTCTCCCTCCCTCTCTCTCCTATGACGCCCACCGTTCTGTCACGGCGTTCCGCGTCTGTGTTGGCTCGCGCTACCTGTTTTCATCACGGCCGTGGGAAAGCAGGCGCTGGGTGTTGTTTCCTCTCTCTCTCTCTCTGTCTCTCTGTCTCTCTCTTCCCCCCTCCCCTCCCTCCTTCGTGTTAATGTGGAGGCGGCTCGCCATTTATTACAGGCGCTTCTCGTCGGCCTAGCCAGCCAAGAGCCTGCGGACACGCAGGAATCCTCCGCCGCTATAAATCTATTAGAGCCCTCTCATTAGAGCACGAGCCTCGTTGCTACGAGGCGGGACGGGGAGCAGGGGCGCGTGCTGTTTCTCTCACACCGGGTGTCGCCCTGGCCTCGCGTGCTCCTTCTCCGTCATCACCAGTGGCCTGCTGCGGCTCTAATTGCCTCATTTTGTTGACAACAACAACTTGCGTCTAGTCAAGTGTGGGTCAGGTTCATTCTGATCCCCGAACAGCAGAAAAAACGTATGTATTTACAGTAAAAACGCCACAATCATTATTAATGCTGGTTCCATGTATTTTACTGAGTGGGGTATAATTTATTTAGAATATTTAAATCTATTCTTATTACGTAACAGCTTAGCTTGTGAAGTATTCTGATGCTATGAAGAGTAAAATGTGTATTTCCCTCTAGAATTAAGAGCTAGACTGAACAGTATGTAAAATTTAATTAAGAAGTACTATAGAAAAATCCAAATAAAGTGAATCTGTAAAATTTACAACATCTTATCAATTTCTTTACCTGCATGTAATTGATTGGATTTGAGGAATATACAAGCTTGCTCAACTATACCAACAAGCAAACATCTACTGATAAAAATGAAAATCGCTCATAAACAAACACAGAATCATCCAGTTATTATAATCAACTGTGTAACTGCTACACCAATCCACCTACAGAAGGACCCCTCCAGGGAACCTATAACTGAAGGTATTTCTTTACAAGCAGTACTCTTAGCAAGATTTTACAATATATATATATATATATATATATATATATATATATATATATATATATATATATATAAGAGACACACTTTTTTATTGTTGAAATGGAAAGCAAGTGAAAGAGGAAGCTAAAATAACAAACCTCATAATTTTGCCAGAGCAAATTTATTGCAACAGGATCACTGCACTATACTTTGATAGGAAAAGTGAGTTGTTTCTCCAGTGCAGCCCCAAACCTGATTTACACATATGTCCATAAATCACCATGACATTTTCAACTGTGTCAGCTGAATCCTGTTTTTCACGGTGTACTCTACACTGTCTGTCAACAAGTGATACGTCTGTGTCAGAATGGATTAAGACATTGGAGACATGCTTGTTGGTCTCCAGGAAGAATATTTGGATTTTGTTTTTTTGTATTTAACCATTGGAGGTGATGGACGGATAAAGCAGTTGACAGGCAGCAGGAGGTCAAGTGGGACAGAGAGAGAGAGAGAGAGAAGAGGAAAAACTATAAGGAGAGCTGGAAGAAAGAAACGGTGAGGAAAATGAAAGGAGGAAGACACGGAGGTGAAGAAGAGGACAGCAGGCACTCATCAGGAGGACAGCTGAGAGGGGAGCGGAGGCCACGGTGTGGAGAGTGGGCCCTTGTGTAAATGGAGATGTACTAAACCTTTGCTAACCTGGATCGCCCAAGATAAAATATTTATATATGCTATTGTGTGACAGAGCGCTGTGCTGAGTAGAGCCTTAATTTGTTTTTCTCCAGGGTAAATTAATTCCCTCCCCATCATCAGCACAGTGAACCCATAGTGATTACTGCTGGATTCTCTCTCTCGCTCTCTCTCTCTCTCTCTCTCTCTCTCTCTCTCTCTCTCTCTCTCTCTCTCTCTCTGGCCCCTGCTGCAGTGAGCACTTGAGAGATTTTAATGGATAAAGTCCACTTTACAATTATGCTTCATCTGCTCCATACATTTCCATAGATTAAAGGTGAAACAGAAACACTTGGAGAAAATGAATATTGATCCCTCGACGCCTCGTCTCCTTCTCCTTTTCTCTTTCTTAACACTCGTCTCATTCTTGTCATTCAAACCGGCGTACTCGCCGATGAAACAAAATGGGACGAGTGCTCACAGTCAACTGTTTACCCTTGAGAGGTATAGGCAGAATATTGTGCCAAGTGGATGTTTACATGGAATAGTGTATCATTGGTGTATATGTATACCTGAACACCTTCTAACACAATGAATACATGTAAACAGAATCAGCCGAGTAGAAACAAGGCAACAGGAAAACTGTATGTAAAACAAAGTCAAAGGCCACAAAGTGAGAAAAATATTTGGATCGCGGAACAGATTGACACTGATTGCCATGCTATTAAAGGCAAATAGCAACACTTGGGCTGCAGTCGACAGGGCATAATCATGTGTGACTAACAGTGATGGAGAGAGCGCTACAAACGGGGAAGGGAAGATGGTGGAGGTACAGGCTCTTTGTCTCCCCTGCCATCTTCCTCCTCTCTGAGTAGCCTGGAGGGGCGAACAGAACAAGAGATGATAAAAAGATTGAAGCCACTCAAAGTTCATGGCGAGGATGCCCTTTCATCTATTTGAAGACAATCATATCAGGTTCTACATGTACATTACCGAAAAGTAGCAATCTTTGCTTCCTACAGGAGGACGGAAAGGCAGGAAGGAGTGAAGAGGTGGTGGTACGAGTAACTCCTGCATAATGTGTTTCTCTTCTTACAGTGGTGGCTTTGGTTTTGTTTTTGTGCCTTTGTATTGAAAACAGAACATAAATGAAGAGAACAAAAAAGATCAGACAAGAATCAAACTTGTCAGGATGTTTTTAACAGAATCATTACAGGTTTCTAGTTTGGTTTGACAACTTGACAACAGCCTGCACTCCAGGAGGAGATTTAGCTACAAAAAGGCTCTGATTGTCAGTCTGCCTATCCGGTGTAATCTATCACAGCCCTCGTGTCTGAGGTCATGCTTCCATTTAATTGTTTAGAGAATTTTAAGAAAACACTGGAAAAGTTGCACACACAAAAAAAAAATTCAAATTAGGAGCAATTCCATCAACTGATTTTGGAACTCGAGCGAATGGATTTCAGTCAGAGGATGTTACACATAGCTGTAACAAACACAGGAGAACGCGGTTTCCAGAAAAAAAAAAATGTCTCGGCCATCTACAATTATCTACTATTAAAAAATGAAAAGGGATCTTGAGGAATGACTTTCAGATGCAGAAGTTATAAATGTTATTTAGGTAAGATTCTACTAGAAGATGCAGGCAGCAGAAACAGCTGGTCCACCTTTAGCTACCGGTGCTTAATCAAAAGAGGTCACATTTTACACTCTCAATCTTCTTTTGAAAAGGCAAAAAACACATCAAGCAAGTCTGCAAAATTAAAGGAGTTTTGGAGGACTTTCCATCAATCTTCTAATACTTTACAATCAACATCAAAATCCACTAATGGAAGCTTGTCCAGTAGTCAAGGACAGTAATCCTGACTCCTGCACGCTCCATTCCACATAAGTAAATGAAAGAGATGCATCAGTTCGCACATTTACATGAAATTGTAATTTTTGTGTAAGAAGTGGAGTTTTTAAATTCTTGCAAACGTCTGACTGAAATCGTGCTTTTTAAAGAAAATAACTTGATAATGCAGCCAGGAATCAGATTACTCAAGGCTGTATGTATGCTCATACGCTGACCTGGCATTCTGGGATTGTTTTCCTTAAGCAGTCCTTGAATTCAAGTCCATCATTCAACTGGCACACCACTCACTGGTTGACTTGATGATTAATGCGCTGCAAAAGGTGAACTGCAGGAAAGCCGGAGCACAACCAGCAGTAAGGGGACATACTGCCACCTACTGTTCCGGAGGTGGACACGCTCCAGGAAATAGATCCATTCTTCCATGTTCATGTACACTGGAACAACATCAGTACGGTAGTTCAGTTACATGTCCTGATCAAGCTATTAGCAACTGTGCGTACATACCCACCCGTTCAGCAAAATAGATTAGTCAGACTACCCACCAGTCTTTCGGTAAACCAGTAAGCAGTTCTGTCATGAAGCCAGGCGGTCCACCACATTTTCGTCACTGTCTTCTCTTTCAACATTCTCCTTATATTTCTCAGCACTGGTGGGCCAGAAAATGACCACTGAGCCAGATTTGCTTTCATATTTCCAGTATCAAGCCACAGTTAAGACTTGTTGTGATGCTGCTCCACGCACCAGAACCACAACAGGAACTGCTGGACAGTTAAAACTCAACTATAATTAACCCCAGCCTGCTCTGCTGTTGCTGACTTATCCCTGGAGAAGCAGTGTTGGCGTGAAAGAATTCTTTATTCACATGAAGGTAACTTTAAAAGCTATTCTTCATCTTATGAACAAAAAATGCAGTTAAATAAGAAGAGTAAGATTCGCATCCCATCTTTTGATCTTTTGATTTTCCAGTTGACGAATCAGATCATCAGGATGCAAGTCACCAGCAAGTCAGCAATCCAGGCTGTGGGGACGTAAGAAACTGTTCCTGTCATCCAGACTGATGACGTGTGCATTAAAACCTTACAGTGGAGCAGCAGCCCGCGGTTTAATGAAGGTAACCTGAGATCCTTGTTGAACAAACAGGCAAAAATCTGTGAAAAAAAAAACCCTCCGCATCAGCCTCTCTTCATCTCTCATTAAAATCGTTTGGACCTACAGTATGAGCCAGACTTGATGGCTGTATTCCATTCCTTTAATCTTTCAATTATAGTTATTCTTGCTATTCTGAATATTTTCTTAAGGAAACATTAGAAGTTGCTGCTGATGGGCTTTGTCCTTTGTGAGAGTGTGGATGAATGACCCAACTGATTCATCGTGACACTGATACGGAAGGAAAACTCTGTCTAATGTAAGGATTTGAGATAAAGGATACACATTGTTTTATTTCACGCCTGTCTGCCTCGCCACTCTCGAATTCTCCTCTTTCTACCTGACCCCACTTTTTGCTTGGCCATTGGGGAGACCAACCCCAGGTACCCCTCCTGGTGATGGAAGTTATGACATTGTACTGCTAAATCTTGACAAATCCATCCAGCCATTTTCTACCGCTTGTCCTGTTAAGGGTTGCAGGAGGGCTGGAGCCTATCCCAGCTGCCTTCGGGCGAGAGGTGGGGTTCATCACAATGGACGGTTTACCCGTTCATCTCAGGACCAACACATATAGACAGACAACCATTCACACTCACAGTCACACCTACAGTCAATTTAGAGTATCAATCAGCCTCGTCCCCTCTTGATGTCTTTGGACTGTGGGAGGAAGCTGGAGTACCAGAGAGAACCCACACAGGAACAGGGAGAACATGGAGACTCCACACAGAAAGATCCTGTGACGGATCAAACGGGCTCAAACTCTGAACCTGTGTGGCGACAGTGCTAACCACTACACCAACGCGCTGCCCTCTTGACAAATCACTGTAGAAAAAAAAAAGAAGATCTTGTGTATGGTTAGGATGACAGCTAATATTCAAGTTACCATTTTTGTCAAGGTTAGAGGAAGACAGTGGTAAAAAAGTAAACACTGCTTTAACCATTGGCTGATGACAGTAACCTGACAGCAGTCTTTCAAAATCTACAGTATAACAGCAGTCAGGGATTGAATAAGATTGCTATGGCTTTTAGTTGATATCTGTCACTTAAATTCCAATCTATGTTATTTTTGGTGATTGCGTGGATAACCTATCAGGTCCTTTCTTCTTGGGAGGGAAGTCTCAAATTCAACCCTTTTCCCAGTTTTGTCTTGGGGGCCAAACATATAGTAGTCAGTGAGAAGAGGCTGGATGAAAAGAGACCCCCCCTACATGTTGAGGGCTGAAGATACTGTCACAGCTGGAAGATGGACAGGCAGAAGTCCTCTAATAATTCCAGATTACAGCCCTCTATTTTCACCATTTGATCGTTCAGTTGTACAAACTGCAAATTACAGTTACCGTGTGGTGACCTGCACTGATGATGCAATCAAAGAGAGGTTTAGAACATTCAGCATAGACAGTGCAGACCCACAGTTTCTGGACAAGCAGGGTCTCTGTTTGCAACGGACTCTGCAATGAACCATCCTCCTGAGGATCTGCCTGTGCTGGGGCTGGAGCCCGGGTGAATATCGAGGCAGATTTAACTTCGAAGAGGGAAACTGTAAGTTGACTGAAGTCCTAGATAACTTGTTAGCAGAACTTTACATAACCCCAAAAAACACATTGCGACCATTTAATATTAGTTGGTGTTGGTCTTATGCGTCATTACTAGGTGTTTGATGCTTCCGAGTCAGTTGGTGAAGGCTGTCTTTCGCTTAACCTCCTTATGTCCAGTTTGGCAAAGATGGCCCCATAGTCAAACCTTAAACAACACTGCATGGAATTGACGTTCCATCCTTTTTGGTTAAAAAAAAAACAGACGCTTGGAAAGGAGGAGAGGTGAGTGATACATGCATTACTATTCATAGCCTGGAGGGCGAGAGAAGTTGTACTGGTGACTGGTGGACAGCAGGGCTGCAGGGATAAGGTCTTGGACTTACTAGAATCTCCCCTAAATCAGCAGTCAGAGAATTAAGGTCAGTCTTCTTTGAGGTTTGAGAGGGGATGGTGACCCCTGAGGGACCCAGGGCTGACTGAATTCAATGAGAGAAACAAAATGGGCTCCAAATACTTTTCTTGCCAGTGGACCAGTCAATATTGGGATTATAGAGCTCTAGCCAAGGCAAACCCAAAACCGGGGGGTTGTTGGGGGGCTGGATGACATACAAGTGAATGGTTTCACTCTGCTGATGGGGAGGGTTAGAGGCAACAGTGGGGAAAGTGTCCTAAACTTCAAATTTACATAATCTCAATTAACAGGTCCTGCATATCAATTCATAATCTGTAAACAAAGGAGAAGATTTTGGAAAATGTAGAACGATCCCCTGCTTACAACAGAAGCCCCCAAATGTTGGCCAGCTGATAGAAGCAACCGCTAAAGCCTACTTTTTTCACTGACTGTCCAGGTGAGGAATATTGTGCTGCCCTGATAACTTCATAAAAATCCAATGAGACAGAATGGAGGGGGCGAATGTAGTCACAGTGCCTATTCAACGTATAAAAGACAGAAAGAAAGGCAGAACAGCATTGCTTCATGCAAGAATGCTAAATAAAGACACGCTGGGGGACATTGTTATGCCGGCATTGTTTATTTCTGTGTTAGCAAGCAACAGTATTGCAGAATCTCTGTGTAAAAGTGCTTGAAAACACAAGGAAGGGGAAGGAAAGTGGAAAGACGGAGACAAAAAACAGAGACACTTGAGCATTTACTCTGACTGTTTTGTCCTGGCTTCATTTTCTGCCTTTAAACTACATTGTGAAAAACAGAATCGCAGCTTCAGCCCTGCTGCTAAAATTGATTCGATAGGTTAGGAGCAGTCGCACACTTTCTGCCTGTCAAAGCCTTAAAAATCGTATGTTTTCAACATTCCATCACCTTGACAGTTTGCGGTGGACCAGAAAAAGGAGGAAAAGAAAAATACTCTCCAGGCAGATAAATGTTAAATATTATAGAAATACAGCAAAAGAGTGACATTCTGTTTTGAGATAAGGTGTAACCCATTCTACCCCCACCCTCTTCCCGCTGTGTACTTTTCTGCAGCTGCCTATCAAAAACTAATATCCTCAAATTTGACGCTGGTGTTGTCCTTTGAAATTAGAAAGAATCTGTGTCTAATGCAATAAGCCAAACCTGGCTGCTGCGAACTCTGACCTCTTTCGCTTGATCTCCGCCCCTCCGCCCCTCCTCATCTCACTTTATCCACCATCTTCAACTGCTTCCCTTGAAATTCTCTGTCCAGTCTCAAGACCACGAAGGACGCCCTGGATTTAGTGACCTACAAAAACCTCCCTCTCTCCTCCTCCTCCTCCCCTTCCCCACTACACAAAGCGCCTTTACCCAGTTTCCACCCCCTTCCGATCCCCAGTCATTTTTAAATACAGTAACACAATCTTTAGGAAAGCTGATATAATCTTTTCTCAACTATAAAAGTCAGTCACCCAGAGAAACATCTGCATGGTCAAATTTAAAACAAACTGTCAGGGAGTCTGGTGTCCCCATAAAGAGGGAGCAGAGAGGAGGAGAGAGGGGTGAACAGTGGAAAGTAGAGGTGGAGGGAAAGAGAGGGAGTGATTTTTAGTGCTTTCCACTTGGCCTCAGCTTAAACAAAAACCTCCCTCAGGCCATCTGGATGCTTGCTGGGTAAAGCCAACTCACCAGCAATGCTACCAGTCTTTCTTTATGGCTGTTGGAAGTGATTTTCACTGTTTGACAGTCTGGTGACACCTGAGACAGCCAAATACATAAAAGTCTTCATGGCTGACATCTTCACGGGCGTCACGTCACTGCAAAATACCTGTTTAGATTTGGTCAGTGGTAGTGTAGGTTGAAAAATTACTTGATGTGACAATGAAATTAAATAAATGAAATAAGAAAATAATACGGTATCTTGTGTATGTTTCTGTCGGCTCGGTGGTGCAGTGGTCAGCACTGTCGCCTCACAGCAAGAAGGTTCTAGGTTCGAGCCCGGCCCGAGGCACAGGATCTTTCTGTGTGGAGTCTGCATGTTCTCCCTGTTCCTGTGTGGGTTCTCTCTGGTACTCCAGCTTCCTCCCACAGTCCAAAGACATCAAGAGGGGACGAGGCTGATTGATACACTAAATTGACCTGTGAGTGTGAATGGTTGTCTGCCTCTATGTGTTGGCCCTGTGATGGACTGGTGACCCATCCAGGGTGAACCCCACCTCTCACCCGAAAGCTTCTGGGATAGGATTCAGCCCCCCGCGACCTTAACAGGATAAGCAGTTGAGAATGGATGGATGGATCTTGTTTATATAAACTGGCATTCAAAGCAATGTATGAATACTAAAATTGGCTTTGTAACTCATGCCAAGTCAATGCAGTGGAAGAAAAATCCCAGTCCTTTCCTCTGAATACAGATGGAATACAGGTAATAAGTCATAGTAGATGGAACTTACATGAGTAACTGAAAACTTCACAAAAGAGGAAGAGCTGATAGGAAAAAAATAAAAAAGTTAGCATTCCCCTGGTGTCTTTCCACTGAATTCTGTCGTATCTGTGGGTGGTGTTGTAGTTTAGAACCTTATTTTATTGTAAAAATAGCTTCTTGGAAATTACATTCATGTTTGGAAAATAATGTTTTATGATTGTTAATGTATTTAAGGTTAGGTTTAGGGGGAAAAAATGGGTTAAGGTCAAGAAAATGTTATGTGAAAATGTTGTGTTTATATTGTGAACCAGGACATCTAATACAGACCCTCCGTCTAACAACAGTAACCCCATCACGTAACATGGTAAATGGACTCAATTTATCGATAAATCCATATCAGATCCGTACAACTATATTTTTAGTGCCGCCACATGATTTTAACATATTAGGTGGCAACATCATGAAATGGAACCTCAAGAGATCTTGATCACAAAAGCAGGCAGCAACTCCAAGGACGACATCAAAAAAGTCTTGGCCAGAGGAAGTAGCTCGAAACAGAGAATAAAAATGACAAAGTGGTCCTAAATCATCAAAAACAGAACCTCCAAATCATAAAATTGAGGAATTATTCAATCATCTTTTGGTAAAGCAATCTGTTTCTCAATTTCCCTCCAGTTAGAGTACTTTTATTGGGAAATCCACCAAACATATTGATTTAAGCTACATCATCGAAGCTTGACATTATTTATATCCTTTTAAGATTTTTGCAGAGGAGACGAGACTCACTGTAATAAGCAAGATGATATATGCATGTGACATTCATATTTTAAAAAGAACCCATAGAAATCAGAGTGAACATACTGTTATTCATCTCAAAGCCTCAAATGTAAACAGACCTCTACAGAAGACATTATGGTGGAATGAATATAGCTAAACAATCCAGCACTCTTCAGTCCAATTCCCATGGGTTTTAGGTTAGAATGCCGCTGAAGTACATGTTTAACAGTGCCTGCTCTACTCTGCCCTGTCTGTTTTCATGCTGAGTGTCGGATTGGTTTAATTGATTTAATGGGAGAGCATGGAGTCACAGTGGGAGATGGGGAACCCTGGATGCTTTAGGGAAGTCAAGTGTGTTGCACTACCTCATCTGGATCTTAGAAGGCCCCGTGTCAGCTGGGAGAAACAGGCGATAGCTGTGATACATGAAAGCAAATAGTAGAAAGAACCATGCGCATGCGCAAACACTCACACACACACGCACACACACACTTGTTCCCTGCTTAGAACACCATGCTCCCTTTTAATGGTTTGAATAACACCCAGAGTGGCGTGTTAAAGCCTTAGCAAGGTGTACGCGTTTGTGTATGTATTCACACACAGTGCAAGGGACACAGTGGCAGCAGCCCGCGCTAATGCCACAGTGAATGGTGTGTCTAATTACTTGGCCTAGAGATAGCTTTTAGCTAAATCATCCAGCCTTCTGAAGAGCCTGTATCAACAGTGACAAGGGCCTGGACAATTACATTAGCCCTCTCCCCATCTAGCGGGTCCAGCATGAACAATCAGTGTGATTTGCAGCCTCTTCATTGTTGTCATCCCTCTCTTCATAACAATGATGTTTTCCCTGCAAGAGGGAGAAAAGGATGGATAGTCTGAGATAGAGAGAGAAAAAAAGGCAAAATGTGGAAAGAGAATATGAGAAATAGAGAGGTGTCAGTAGAGGTCTTACTTATGTTAATGTTTTCGCTGCGAGTGTGTTGGCTGCAGGAGAGAGTAGGGTAAACCTGGGTGACAGCAGCAAGTGGAGTGAGCTGGTGACTTTAATTGACACTGAAGAGGGGTCTTCTGGTTGGATTGCTCAACAGCCCACAGTGCAAAGCTGACACACACACACACACACACACACACACACACACACACACACACACACACACACACACACACACACACACACACATACACATAAAACCAAATTACACTTAGTCCAGTAGCCACACACACACACACAAGCCAAAGCTCCAAATCACATTAGAGTCAGTGCAGAGATTTCATTCCGCTCTACTTAGAGGCACTTACATTTGCCAACTACAATGTAAGTAAATTCAGAATAAGGCTCCCAAAGTGGTGCTTTATCTCAGACTGCTGTACATTCCTCCTTTTTATTTTCCATTTTTCTCACTGCCAGTTTTTCTCACTTACGCATGACTTTGCAGACATATGAGGCGCACACAAACACATAAAATAAAGTGAACGGGTGTCACTGGGGAGTAACTTCACAGTGTCTGAATAGGAGATGTGATGAAGCACAGGAAGAAGCACAGAGTCAGTGGATCCAGAGGTCCCCAGATGACCTTTGAACTCCCGGTCAGCCCATGTCAAAAATACCAAGGATCGCGAGGAGAGAGTTGTAGGGGGAATGCCGCAATACCTCCGAGAGACACAAACCATCAGCAGGAAGTTTGGAGAGATGAAGGCGACAGGGAGATGCTGCTAGTGGAAGGGGAGGTAAAAGAATTTTAGAAAACAGAGACACCGTCTGCGCTCAATTGAAATAATACAAGTGGAACCTGACACGTTGTATTTTCTCTTAAGTGATACTTATATTAGGTGATAAATAATGTGGATAAATCCAGATATAGTATGACTAATGTGAGCAATGTTATAAAGATCCAACAAAACGCTTGGAATAAAACCGACAATGAATTGAGAATGAGACCCAGAGGAGCAAGAACTCTGAGTGGGATATGGACACTATTGGGATCAGAGTGGTGCCAAGTGGGGTTGGATCACTCGACAACAGCCTGTCCCACCCTATTACCCTCCGAGCACCCCCACCTCCACCCTCTCCACACACACCCCCCACCACCAGTGTGGGGGTCACACCACCAGTCACACTACAATGACACCAACACGGGTGAATTGAAAGAGAGACAGAGAAAGCGAGGATGGTGGGGTACTCTTAACATGGAGGGCTTCTGCAATCACTGCATATTTTATAGGACTTGAGTGAGGAAATATTGCTTATATGGTAACACGCTTTAATTCACGAAAGTATCATAAAACATGTTTACTGGATTCCGCATCCCATTTTCAAAGATGCGGCAAGAACATTATTGGCTCTATAGGGATGAAATCTTAAGTGAATCTTTTTTTATACTAATATTCAATAAATTGTAATGAAAACAAATTAAAGACATTCTACAGTTAGCAGCCTCAATAGACCAGAATGCAATGCAGACACCTACACAACCTTTAATATTACCTCCTAATGTAGATGTACATTAGAGTTGTGAAAAGAGGTCATTAAAAGTTAAAAACATATTTAAAAAAAATAACTGTATATCATAGAAAAATGCCCGCTAAACATTGACAAAACACATCAGTGGTTGGAATCAGGGTAGGGTTTGGGTTGGGTGGGGGGGGGGGGGGGTGGATGGGGGGGCAGCTATGAGGAGAGGAGTGAAAAGTGGAGCGCTTTTGGAAGCACCTTAGATCTCCTGGTGTTAAGGAGGTGCTCTCAGAGGTCTGAAACAATGGTCCCAGTCAACAAGAGGAGCTGGCCTGCCCCCTTTTTCATCATCTCTCTCTCTCTCTCACCCCCCTGTACCACCACACAAAAGCTTGTTGTGGGGGGGAGGCAGCAGGGTAGATGAGTCGAGAGAGGAGCATGGCATTTTAATGGCAGTGGAGAGAGTAAGAGTGGAGAGGAGGTGGTGGGGTTGCATGGGGGTAGAGGAAGAGAGGACCCCCCCTACACACACACACACACACACACACACACACACACACACACACACACACACACACACACACACACACAAACACATCTCCTACCAACATGTTTCTCCACACACAAACAGGTACACATACATATAAACACACACACACACACACACACACACACACACACACACACACACACACAGCATCACTGTAGAGGACTTATTATCTGAATGATTGCCCTCAATTAGATCCCTACACAGAGTGATTGAGGACAGACAGCTATGGGGGGGGGGGGGTGTAACCAGCAGAAAGTAAGAAGGGAGGAATGGCAGGATGAATGAGCACAGCCAGTGAGGAGAGGGGGAGAAAATGAAAGATTTCTGCTGGTGCATAAGAGAGGGGGAGATCTTTCTCTAGAGGTGATGATGTCAATGAGTTCATGTGCAAGAAGAAAAAGAAAAAAAAACGGCACGATTGTCTTTTATTTATATTCTTTATAAAGTGGTCTTCTATGTTTTGTGGTGGAAAGTTGGAGCAGAAAGAAAACACCATGATCGTACTTGAAAACCTTCACTGTTCAAACTATTTGCTGCCAATACAAATCGTTCGTATTGAAGATGTCTGTAAAAGGTTCACTATTATCATATTTCATAATTTTTCCCTGTGGAACTTGATTCTGGCAACGATAGTGTTATTAATATTTATATGGTTAAGTAACAGCAACTAATACTTCTATGAAGTCTTGTTTAAAGTTGTCGGGTGTTTCAACTTCACTGTGCAGAATGGTTTTGCTGCAGAGTTTGACACATTGTTTTAGGGTGGTCTGTTCCTTGAAACTTAAGTCAGTGGAAATAATTATATATCAGTAGACTTTGAAATTTAGTAATTAAGTTGAAATTAGTTGTAAATAATTAGCTTAAAGATCCATGACAGCTTCAGAGGGTCAGTTCCTGTTTAAGGTCTGTTTTCATCAAGGCTGATAATAGAAGCATATTCTCCTCTCGCTCTGTCTCTGTCTCTCTCTCTCTCTCACATACACACACACACACACACACACACACACACACACACACACATACATACAGCTGCCCACTAAAGCCCACTGTTTACACTGTTTTGTTTTAATCACAGCGAGCCAAAACTCTAGATGTAATTTTCCACTCTGCATACACCTAAACACAAACACAGACACATAGAAAGATACACATACATTAACACACACACACATACACACACACACACACACACTAACACATACAGTACGGTACACTCAGGACTACAATTACCCCTAAATTAGAGATAATAACATGACCACTTCCTGACCAATCACCTGCAGCCTGGCCATGACTCACACAGTGTCGCTCTACTCTCTCTCTCAGGCAAACACACACTCAGGGTCAGATGGTTTATAAAGTTAGCGGTGGATGTAGAAATCGTTGGTTATTTCGCCTGACCGCCGTGCTTTGTGATTTTCTCTATATCAGGCAGGTGGAGCAAAAACTTTCCCTCTTTTTATGGGGATAAATGTTAGCTTTCTGTGGTTTCCTGTATATGCTGACTGCTGCCGAGGCACCCACATACACACATATGCAGAATATACGTACACATTTCCTGGCAGAACCTTTTTTTGTCTCATGGATGAGTGAGAGAATACAGTCTTTTCCCACTCTACACTCTCGTTAGTTACACTTACGTGCTTCCCTTCCCCTCTGTCTTCATTGTTGCTGAGGAGAGATTTCATTTCCCCGCAGTCTTCAGAGCTTCTATAGTTAGCACAGCCTCCCTCAAACCGCTGAATACCTGGAGGACAGTTATTTAATAACTGACCTGATTCACACTGCAACCACTTTCAACTTGAGGCACTCTCTCAGGCTAGGAAACCTATCTCAGTAACAGCATTACAGCTAAAAAATAGACTGTAGTGGTCATTAAAAGATCCAGTGGTGCTGGGTTCATTAAAGCATTTGTTCCTGCTGTAAAAAAAAAAAAAAATCAAATATTTTCTGAAGAGATTATTTTGGAATGTGCCTCCAAAAACAAGTTTCAGAAGCACACATGAGGAAAAAGTCAAAATGAATGCTCTTACGTTGCTGGACTGAGTGAAAATCAGAAACAGTAGAATTTAAAATTGTAGACTGAAAAGTGTGTAACTTTCTCAGCTCTGTAACTTCTTTGCCATAAAATAAAAACAGTATTGCCAATGGAATATTAGAGTAAAAAAAAGAAATTTTGTGGAAATAGTCTGCGTAAACAAAGGTTATCAAAAGTGCGGAGGCTGCCCTGCCATAAGGCTTCATTTGGCCCATTAGACGTCATAAATAAATAAGATGGGGGGGAAAATAACAGGCCTAAAGGTCTTTAAATACTGCCACCTTCTTAAAATGATTGCCTAAGACATTTTTGGACTTTTTATATATATATTTTTTTTGCCTGAATTAACTCCTTATGATGTTTTGTCTCCAATGTTTTGTGTTTTCTGAAAATCTTGAAAAAAAAAAATGACTGAGGCAGGACCTGGGCACTAGATTGAGATGGTGTACCCTGTGTGTAGCAGTGGTGGATTTTTACTTTACTAGTTGTTCTTGGCCCTGGATCACAAATCAGCAATTAACACTAAAGTTTTTATGAATTGCAATAACTATAAACACTTAAAACTTACTTTTATTTTGATTTTTAATCAGATAATGCTGGTATATGGAGTCATCCATATACAACAAAACACACAATTAATTGAGTAAATTAGATTCAGTAAATTTACAATTACCTCGTAAATTCATGTCTCTAATCGTAAATGCAAGTGTAAGTGACAATGCTGGGACGAAAGCACCTGAGCAAAGGCACCAAGTAAAAGAGCCAGGATGGTTGACATGGCAGCCAGAGCGCACATGCAAATCTGCCCATGTGCTTCATATCTACACCAGTCACTGACGCTTCACCCATGGGCTCCACCACACCTGCAGGTCCTTCACATGGCTCACACACTGAGCAACCTTCCCCATCCCAGCAGAGGCCTTAAACTTTCAGCCTTGAACCGTTCCAGTTCCGACACCATATGTGGTGAATGTAAAAAGTGTCCGCTGAGTAAATAAAATGGTCGCTGACCGGCACACCAAATTGCCAGATATCATCAGCATCTCAACCAGAATGGATATTCAGCCCTTTTACTTTTTTGAATCATCTTTCCTCTTCAGGCATTTGTGCTACCAGAGGTCGCCACAGTCAGCGACTGTGAGGTGGACGCTGAGCAGGACTGCAGTCCAGGTCAGTATATATATGATATATATACAGTATATATAGATATATGTCATAAAGAATTCAAACAAATCCAGTGCTCACATGTAGTAGTCTAGCAACAGGTATACTGTCTACTATTGAGCAAAATCCCCACTCTCTCTCATGCTCATAGGGTCATACCCGCCTCACAAAACATTAGCGGATTGACACTATCACACCGTCTATCCGGCAGAGCCCCTTTCACCCATAATTATGGGCTCTCATTTCCCCTGCTGAGGGAACAGGTGCAGGGGGAGACGGAGAATAGTTCAGGCCCGCTGTCTCCTTGGGCTTAGGGCCTTTCCTGGCTCTGAGAGGCCTGTATTGACAGAGACGGGGGGGGGGGGGGGGGGGGGGCGCCAGCACCAATAAATCATTGAGAACATGTAAATGGCACTGCACCGCATTCCGCTAAAGAGCAGGAGGCCAAACAGCTACAAGTTCCTTTCTCTTTCTGATTCTGTTGTTTTAAGACCTTGCCCCCTCCTTCGACCCGAACACACACCATCCACGCCTGTTTCCATCTTTCTCTCCTTCTGTCCCACTTGCCCCCACCCCAACCCCACCCCCAGCAGCTAATAGCCTGATTTTAGGAAAAATGTTCCTACAGTGTTCTGTGAATTCTACCATTAGTCACCCAAATGACCTCTCTCTTCCTATTCTTTCCCTTCTGTGTCACTAAAGCAGCGTTACTTTGGAGGAACGGCTGCCTGGGGAGGAGGGAGGTAAATAGGAAACAGAGGTGAACTGAGTGTGTGTGTGTGTGTGTGTGTGTGTGTGTGTGTGTGTGTGTGTGTGTGTGTGTGTGTGTGTGTGTGTGTGTGTGTGTTTGTGTGAGAATGATGACTGTCTATGAATTGTTTCTGGTGTTTCATGCTTTCATGTGTTTTTGGTCGCACATGTTTATATGAAAGCATATGAGTGTGTGATAATAAATGTGGTATGGTACATGTGTGTCTGTGTGTGAGGTGGAAGCTCCTCCACTCAGCGGGGCTCCTAGGTTGGGCCCCAAAACTCACCCCCTGACACTGAGCTGTTAACTGGGAAGAGGAGATGTGCAGGGAAAAGCGGGAGAAGGTTGTGGGTTTTATGTGTGTGGTGAAGCACCCAATAGAAGAAAAAAAGGTGTCACTTTTATCACGATAAGGAAAATGACTTGTCTGTGTCTCTTTGAGCCCAAAAATAAGAATTCCTCTCACGTTGTATATGTGTAGATATATTTGATTCGATTAGACAACAGTTGAACAGAGTCTGTTATGCTGCGCGGTTGCGACACAACATAAACATCTCCGTCTGGTTGCTGTGGGGAGCGCACAATTAGCTTCAGGGGAGTTAAAGCAAGGGCTGTATTCAGAAAGAAAACAGACAAATTTAACTCTAGATGATGCAACCTTTTGCTGGATCTGGAAATAGATTTGGGAGTCTGAAACCAATTATTTACGAAAGGAGATTCAGAGATTGAGAGTTAGCTTCACAGCAGATGTTTTTGTAACTCTTGATTGACTCTGGATAGGATTATTATTAACAGTTCTACTCAGGTTTTTCCAGCATAATCCTCTGCGGAACAGGTAATTGGCAGACCTCCTTCCATTACTCCAAAACATTTATGTTAAAATCATTGGCTCATTGGTTCCAGCGTGTACCAGACTGTAAAGATATAAACCATAATCATATGGATCCATTATAGGGGAGTAAGTGAAGAGTAAAGAATCATCCTTTCAATTTCTGCATCTATACCAGAACCAGTGGACCCTGAATGGTCCTAAACTTCCTCCATACCAACACCCCGAGCCCCTGCACCTCCGCCCGGCATCACCCCCCCCCCACACACACACACACACACACATCAAAGGCCATCAATCTCCTGCAGTACAGGGGGAAAGGCAAATATTTAGAGAAGGACTGAGCCCCCATAAATCTGTAGTAGGAGAGAGAGAGAGAGAGAGAGAGAGAGAGAGAGAGAGAGAGAGAGAGAGAGCGAGAGAACATGATATCCACCCTACTCCTCCACACCTCCACCCCCACCCCCAATCGCCCCAGTCCCTCAGCAGTCCTATGTCTTGACAGCTAAAGGAAGCCCTGGGAGGCCACAGGAACCAGGAGAGGAAGAGAGAATGAGGTCTGTGGCAACACCAGCAAGGAAGAGGACAGACCTGTGTGGAGATTAAGAAAAGAGAGAGAGAGGGAGAGAGAGGGAGAGAGGCACCCTCCCACACTCAGTAGGTCAGTCAAACACAAACACACACAAATACAGAAATAGAGAACGAACACACACATAACATGTACACAGGGGTGGGACACCTCTTCTTTGCCCTTGATTTACTACAACTCTCTGTTCTACTTGAGTGAGACTCAGAATATTAGTGAGTATTTATGTCTTTTTTTATTTGAAAACAATATGGCTTTCAGTAATAAAGAAAGGAACGCTGCACTGACAGGTCAGGGTTGAGAGGTCACCGGGAGAGTAAATTGGGGGCAGATGAGATCCTGAACAAAGCGAAGCTAGGCTCTTTAAGATCAGCTAGAAGGGTGGCTGTGCATGTGAAGAAAAAACCTATTAGGCCTTCTTTGGATGACTTTGAACCAGGGTCTACTTTTTCTTGAACATCTACTGTACCTGTAGGTAGCCGTTTTTGTCAGTTTCTCCTGTAATTCACCATCTTCCAGTAAATTTTTGTTTTCTGTTTTTCCCATGGAAAACTAAAAACTTTATCATGAATAATCATCATATCCAGATCCGTGAGCTGTCTGTGTTTGAGAGGCATTACCCGAGCCGCCAGTCGTTTCTCGACTACAATCGTCAAAAAGAATGTGCACGCTCCAAACACTGTCAGTCCATGCAACATTCAGTCTGACTCAGGCAGAGCGTGTGTGTGTGTGTGTGTGTGTGTGTAACTGCTCTCTGCGATCAAAGTTGGTAGAATGCTGGACTTCTTTCCCAATATATTTCTTACTTACTCACACAGACAACATGTACCTCAACTCAAGAGCAAATGCATCTACTCACTTGTTGATATTGTGCTCTTGGATGTTAGGATCAACTGATATGTCCTCTGTTCTGCTCACATGCAGGGTTTCTGTGAGGAATGGAGGTTTACTCACAACATAAATGTGAAAAAAAAATCCATGTATTGACTCATTTATTCACTGTCTGCTACTATTGTGATACCAAAAAAGATTCTAAGAAAGTAGAATAAAAAAGCAGCACTTTCAATTATGTAGGCATCTAGTGATGAATTATTGATACGTTCATAATTTTTTATGTTCCGTATAATTTTTTTTTTAAAGAAAATTTAATGATAAACAAGTCTATTCAAAAAAATGAAGGAAATCAACATTGCATTCAAAATTTACAATAAAATCCGTCTGATTCATTTTTGTAGAATGTCCAGGATCCCTTCATATTTGTATTTCGATGTTAAAGACTGTAATTGTCTGTGATTCTGGTTCTGTACTGCATAAATATAAATTTGTCATTTGCATGAGTACAATTCAAGAAGAGGAAAACCATCATGCCACCCCTAATGTGTTTTAACCTCTCATAAGACACACATGCAAGCACGCGCGCACACACACACACACACACACACACACACACACACACAAAGATGTATCCCCTGCAGTCAGCTGTCGGAGCAGTACCGGGGATTTAAGGAGCTTTACAAGGCTCTGGATGCCCCCACTGACTAAGCAAGTGTCCCGGGGGTGAATGGCATTGATCCTGTGCAGTGTGTGTGTCCTGCTCCCCTGACAGACTAGCTGATTGACTTTTCAGCCCCAGTGGGGGCCAGCATAGACCAATAGAGACCTAGAAATGCCTTAACACCAGTGGGCTTGATACAGTAATATATGTGATTGAGAAAGCAGATGTGTGTGTGTGAGAGGCCTTGCATATATTGAATTAATACAGGCACAAACACACACACATACTCACCTTTACCACCACAACTGCCATATTCATGAGTGTGATCTGCACTGAGCTGCATTATCATGGACCAGATCCCGCCTTTGTTCTGCCCTTTGTTGGTTTTCCTGGCTGCCTCGGCTTCTGTCAAATGTCATGTCTCTGCAGACTCTGTATTCGGAGCATCGGTGTCAATAATTAGACACACAAAATGATGGAAGAATCTCAGCCCCTTATGCACAGGAGTATTTCTTATTTCTGTGGGTTTGGCTTTGTTTCTCCTTTTCCTTACAAGGTCCCTAAATGCAACCTCACATCCAAATCACTGGATTTTTTTTTGGGGGGGGGGGGGTACTTTTATTCTGACTTTCTTTAATGTCTGTCTTTTCTATTCCCCTGTCTAGTTTTCCTTTCTCTATTATTTCTTCTACTTATCTGTCTATTATGACAGCTGCATTTACAACACGTGAATTCCTGCAGCTGTACGACAACTCGAGTCTATTGCTATTGTCACATTTCTCTTGATAGAGAGATTAAATTCATCAACAAAGAGTCCTAACACTCATTTTAAGGCCAAATGGTACATCACATCCCAGTGTCCTTGGCCCATGACTGGGCTCTGCTGTTGCCTTTCCTCCCATTCGCCCTCCCACACACACACACACACACTGCATGTGCCTCAGGGGAGAATAAGGGTTTGCGATGTGCTGGGAATGGGCACCTAATTGCTTCTTACTGATCCAAATAGCACATCAGAGGCAATGGTACTTCAGTGGACCTCCGAAGAGAGCCGCTGAGTTTGGGCCTGTTCATTACCCTGCTGACCCCCCAGCTCGACCCCTCATACGTGCCCATATTACGCACACACCTCCACCCCTTTACCTACCCCGGCTCATTGTCTCTGGGGTTTAATTGGAGCGATGTTCTCCATTGTGAGCGGTCTCAATGGCAGTGGAGGACTCCATTGTGGGACTGAATGAGGGCAGGAGTGTTCATTAGGTGAGTCTCTGAATAAAGCCCACTGGAGGTACCACGTTGAAAGACAGGGGTTCCCTGGGACCTCCAAGGTGGGTGAAACTGCATGCTCTCTTCTCCTCTCTTCTCTTCTCTTCTTTTCTCTTCTCTTCCCTTCTCTTCTCTTCTCTTCTCTTCTCTTCTCCTCTCTTTTCTTCTCTTCTCTTCTCTTATGTGGTCTCCCTTTCTCAACTCAACAGCCTGACGCTTGGCCCTGAAAGGCAGCGGCTGCATTTATTGGAAAGACCGGCTTTGTCAGCGCCAGGTGAATCGTAGGAGAGAAGTGAAAGGTGGATCAAAGACAAGACCACAGAAAAAAGCCAGGACCACCTCCTCTGAGGGAAGAAGAAAGGGAAACTGATGAGTCTTGGCCCGAGAGAAGTTTCACGATTCCTGCATCTGCTCACGGATCGGGCCCTCACTGGTGATCCGTACCAAATGAAACACTACTGTAGAAGCGATACTTCAATGATCTCTGCTGGGAATAGTTTTTACACGTGCCTTCACTCAGAGAGGCCGAGGTGAGGTTTCAACTGCTGAGCAACACGGACCTGGCTGACGTGGGCTCTTCTTTTTGTATTTCCAATACTTTAAAAGCTCTAGCTGCCCCACAAATTCTGCAAAACCAACAGTTTGTAAATAAATCTGCTAAGAACCTAAAAAAATTTCTAGTGAAGAGAGAGGATGATAGTTGTCTGGGCTGTGATTTAAAGGACTGGCAGCTTTTATTCCCAATATGCATGCAAAATGACAGCTCATCTCTTGTAGTCACTGGTATCAATAAATAAAAAATGTGGAATGGTGGAAACAGGTGGGCATTTCCGCCTTTCTGGAATTTGTAACATCCTCTGGCATACTTCCAGTGAGTCTGCAGATCCTGAAAAAAACTGTATATTTCAGATTACAGGGATTTACCACTCAACTACAAAAACATATTTTCTGCTTTTCTATTTTATCCTTCTGGCAGTGTTGGTGTTTAAAATTGAATCAAACTCATTTAAAATCTACCTAAAATAGAACACTCTGATCAATGACATTTTAATTGGCCTTAAAATGTTCAATTTACCAAACGAGTACATTTACTTTCAGTGTGGCCATGAAACTGAGCGGAAAACCTTTTAATGTAGAAATCCAATGCCAACATTGACTGTGATTGTTACTTTTCTCCTTCCAGGCTGCTGCACTGAAACATTTAAGCTGCCACGGAGCTGACAGCTTTTGGCAGACCACCGTCAGCCAGTCCTCAGCCTGCTGCCAGTGGCTGAGTGCTCTATTGTGAGTCTGGCGTGCAGTCGGACGACGTCTGTGTGACAGACTCAACTTCACACTGACCAGAGCCCCCTTCATGCTCTCCCTGCCCAGCCGCTGATGTCATCATCTCCCCTACCATAAATGCATACACACAAACACATGAATGGAACATCTCTGCTCTTTGATTCGCCCGTTAGCCACTACCTTCCGCTGTTTACATTTCTACCCAAAAAACAATACCAGACATCTTATTTGCCACGTTGGATACGCACGCATATAAACACAGGCCCGACCTCACGCTTAATGCTAATCTGACATCATCAGTGAGGTGTGTAGGGTTACACAGGCTTATGTGTACACACAGAGCCAAGTCTTGGAACTGTGTTATTGCTACCACACACAAACACATATTATTGCGCCTTAACAAGGGTGCGTTCAAGTTTCTGAAACAGGATGATTCATCTGTCTCTCAGCTCCACTCTGCAGCTCCCTGACTTCAAACAGACTCGCTTTCCTCTCTTCTACTTCTCTGACAGTATTTATTTTTCTGTCTGAAAAGCTCGAAGAAAGCCCTGCATGCATGGACAGTGTAGCGTCTGCCCTCTGAGAGGGTTGTCACGACTGCTACAGCCGGGTCCAAGTCCTGGAAGCCGGGACGCGAATTCAAATGAGCACAAGTCACTCACACTTACCACCCACAATGCTTTAGTCTATATGTGGTCATTTGTAGGTCTTTGGCAGATGGATTGTTTGCGATTTTCATTTAGATGAACAAAAGAACACTTAGTCCACACTGAGGGTGTCTGTGGATGTGGGTCTGCATTCTGCGTCCCCAGTGACAGTCTCCTGTCCCTTCCTGTTTAGCCTGGGCGTCTGCCGCACATAAACACCCTGGGGCCTCCTGAGCTCTATGTGGACGTAAGGGGTGGAGGGTAAGAGTCATGGTTTCAATCGGCCTGAAAACCTCATAGAGAAAGCCAGAACACAGACAGGGTGGAGCATTGTGGATGGATGCGCCTTAATCTCAACTCACCCCAAAACTAAACTTACCTTTTCCTCTGAGCTAAGTCACCCTATTGGATTTCCTTGCAAACAAACACAGTATCATACAGCATGTTACATGTTTCTCATCAAATGTATTGTGTGCGTATCTGGGAGTTTTCACAAACAGAGCTCTATCAATAATTTCAACAACCAACTTTTAAATCATTTAACTGCGCTGACAAATTAAGTGTGAATTTTTGATTTTCGTTAAGAAAAATCTTCAATGAGCTCGATACTTCACCCAATTAGGGCAATATAATGTATTTCAATGGCTCACTGCAAGAAAAATTTAATTATTTTAATCTCACATGACATCTCACAGTCGTTCTGAACATGTTGCAATCATTAAATCACATAAAAGTTCGGATTGAAAAGTTGACAATTTAAATATCTGCCTGTAAATAAAAGAAGTCAACTTAAAACATTAGTTTATGTGTAAGTGATTCATTTTACTTTATCTACCAAGTATACAAATAATCTACTTTTAAACTTTTTTTTGTAAAGGTGGGACTCTGCTCTGCTGTTGAAAACACTGTATAAAACTAGTAAATAGACTTGGACTAAAAGTTCTAAGCGGTGACAGACATGTATTTTGAAATTATTCTTGCTCCATTTGTTGTATCATTTCTGTGTTTCTTGCTGCATTACTACCACCAGCTGTTGATCAGAGGAACAGTTGTGCACCTCTGCATCTTTTGTCACCTGTTTGCATTTCTATAATTATTGTTCCAGCGTTCGCTAGAAATTTCCATCACTGTATAACAGGTATTCTTCATGTTGTGAAGACAAAAAAATGTCTGCCCAACATATTTATGGGACACTCTTGTTTTGAAGTCAAGGTAAAGTAAGGTTGGGATTACGCAAGTGGTGGTTATGGTTGTCTTTAGCTTAAGTCTCAAGTAAATGAATGTCAAGTCTATGAGATGTCGTCTGTGTTTACGTGTGCGTGTGTGCGTGTAACCGCAGATTGTATTTTTAAAAGATGAAGGGGAGAACAACTTCCACGTCCAGACTCTTGCTCTGATCTAAGGGACGGATTTGGCCGGGGATAATGTATTCAAGAGCACAAACCCAGTGTCGCCGCGCCCAACTCTGCATCATCTCTGACATGGACGGGAACCATTATGACACCATCTGCAAGGGCCACAGAAGGACCACACGCAGGAGCCATTCATCAGCGTGAACATCTAGTTATGGTCTGAGAATGGTAAACTGCTGTCTGTCCTCAATGTGATTACGATAAAAGTCCCACGCTTGCTGCACGTATGACCGTTAAAAGCTCTTCTTTCTTTTTTCTTTTTACATATCGTGTGCCATCCTGCCACAAAAACATCATTATGCCCCATTCCAAACTGTTTCTAAACGATCAAGCATTTACTGTCAAAAAAGAATCTAAAACCCCACAAGACACTTTGGTGCTACCACAGCAATAAACCGATGCACGACAGCAAACTTATACCGTTGATCTCCGTGTTGCTCTCCTGTCACATGTGCTGCAGCACAGGCTACTATGGTATGTGTGAAATCCATGCACATATGCACGCATGTGTATGCGCTTGAGTTACAGCTGAAGAAACTTGGCAACACTTGCCCCCGCAGCACTGTGAGAATGTTTCACAGGCTGCTGCGTAAAATTCTCCAGTTTGTTTGTTTGCCTTGCTTTGGTACCATAAAAACTCAGGGACAGGCCATTAGCAACGCCCTGTTTACATGCCAATGCTGCGACTCCACACAGATGAAGCAGAGTGGGTCTGAGGAACAAATGTTTCCCCACGCTGCGTCACCGCAGAAGGGCACTGATTAAGGCAGCCGTGGGGAGTCTGACGTGTGAACCGCTTGCTGCGGTGAGACTGGAGAGAAATAAAGAACCCAGTGATCACAGGCATCAGTGAGGGTCTGCTGAATGACAGGATAGCCTCATCTCCCTGTTGCACCTCCTTCTAATTCAGCCCCACCACTAAAACTGTATCCTTGCAACATCACATCTGAAGTGAAGTGGAGGGGGGAAAAAAATGGAGAAAGGCATGGAGAAGGGTAAAAAAAGTGTCCGAGAGAATAAGGAAGAGGAAAACAAAAAGGAAGGGATGCTAAACACATCCCCCAGCAGTGCATATCCTGCCTGAAGGAGTGCCATCTGTGGCTGAACGCTGAAAGGGAGAGAGGAGAACAGAGAGAGGAGAGCCAGGGCCAGGGTCCACAAGGTGGGAGTCCAGCTGGGTCCCATTAGGGCTGGACCACATGTGCCTATGAGGGAGGGAGGGGAGGGGAGGGGTGGTGGTGGACAGAGAGAGCAGAGAGGGCAGTGGAGAGGAAGTGCTGAGAGCGATGGGCCTAGACCCTGTGAAGCTTTATTAGCCCTGTCGTCTGCTCTTCTCAGTGGGGCCGCTCACACTTGCCGCTCTACCGTACCCCCTTACCCCCCCACCCCAAACCCTCCCCTGCCCTCTGGCATTGCCACGGCAGAACAGTATAAAACTGTTAGAAGGCGGGAGACTGGACTAGACCACCCAGACACACACACACACACACACACACACATACACACACACATACACACACACACACACACGTGCACACACACACACACACACATACACACACCTATAATGGCTACCATGAGGAGGCCCCAGCATGAGCGCTGCAGCTGGGAAAGGAGAGGGACATTCACATATGTCCACAGACACTCACGAACACACATACACACACACACACACACACTCACACACACATACACACACGCACGCACACACACACACACACACACACACACTGAAGTGGGGCACATGTGCAAGCAAAGTGTAACCATTCAGTCTTTCATTCAAATGTCACCTGCAAGTGTGACAGTTTATTTATTTAATTTGATAAATTTGTTAAGATTCTTCAGTAGAAATTCTAAGGCCCATCACTGACATCTGCCACGTCCACCTGTGGTTGAGGAAGGTGCAGACGCCCGCAGCTGCATGTGCGCAAGAGGGCGATTCAGAGAGACTGATACTGTCTGCATGCATACTATGCTTTTATTTGTGTAGCCTATGTGTTTCCATTTCACAGTCCTGGCATATCTCACACGCTTGTAGGCTCATCTGCCTTTTGCCCCCCCACCCCCCTCCAATGCTCTCCAGTGGGGTGTGTTAGAAATCTTGGCAGGAATCTGAACCCTTCCTTACCATCAGGGTGAATGGATGGAGGTCTTTTTGGAACAATGGCGATCATCAGACGAGGGAGCAAATGGATAATGAGCCCGATGTCAGTGTGGAGTCTCAGCAGCCTACTGAGTTAGTACTGATCAGAAATACAAAGTACAAATTTTTGTTTTTGTACGTGCACATATTTCAAGTATCTTCACTTGACTATTCTTTATAACTTTTACTTACTGTATTTTTTTTCTCCACGCCTTGCATTTGCAAAAATATGCTTGTCAATTTCTGGTTACATTTTGATAAACAGAAGATTAAAAATGGACATAAATGTCATTATAACCAATTACCTCATTGTTTTATTGTTTTTGTTGTTTTGATACGCCATTACACTATTACTAACGCCATTATTCTTCATTCATATATCCTTTCATTATATTCAATTTAATGTTTTTTTCTGTTTTTTTATTGTACAGTTCCTTGTACATTTAAAAGCTTGTGATTTTTTTACTTACATTGAATCAGTACTTCTACTTTTATTGCTCCTTTTCCTATATACGTTTGTAATTTAGTATGTGAATGTGTGTACTTTTACCACATATTGCAGCGACAAATGACGACATGCAAAACATCTATTATATTTCTGCATATAGATATGTTTATGAACCTCTGTAAAAGTTAAATACTGTGAATGAAACCCTGAATGCTGTTAAGAAAATGCAAGATCTGTCAGAAAACTGAAAGTACTTGTTTAATTTCTGTATCAGGCTGCATAGAAAGCTGCATAAATGAAGTCAAAGAGCCTCTAAAAGCCAAAAAGAAAATAAATAGCAGAAGCCCTCAGCCCTGAATATGGTTTGTTGTGTTAAAAGGCTTTAAGCGTTTTTCATTGAGAACTAATTATTAAACTGCAAAATCCACTCCAACATAAAGATTTACTGAGGCAACACCTCTGCCAAGGTAAGTGTAAGGTGTGTATATTTGCTTGTGTGTGTGTGTGTGTGTGTGTGTGTGTGTGTGTTTGTTTGTTTGTGAGACTGGATTATATCTCAGCTCAGCAATGTCCCACATCTCTGACAGGACTCTCTCCCTCTCTCTCTCTCTCTCTCTCTCCCTCTCTCTCTCTCTCTGACTCTCTCTCTCTCTCTCCCACTTCTCCACATCCAGGTCAGAACCCTACAGCCCAAGTTACGAGGCTTAATACTTCAGCCATTCAATCATTAAGTGTGTTTTATGTAGTTTGTCCCCAGACCTCTCTCGCTCGTAAAAAAAATAATATTTGTCTTTCCAACTGCACTGTGGACCAAAACGTCCTCATGTTTTATTTTAGTCAGAGCAGTAAAATTCTGTTGTTCCGCCTGCCAACGTACTTCTACTTAAAAACTGTTGTCCTGTAAGATGCGTGTGTGTGTGTGTGAGTGTGTGTGTGTGTGTGTGTGTGTGTGTGTGTGTGAGTGTGCACGTCCACAACAGTGCAAACATGCAAGGCGGAGGTCAAGGCCGCTTGAGATTTTTCAGAGAGGTGTTTTTATGTTCTGTCCATCTCTGAGGTGGAGGAGATGAGCTCGCACATGATGGTGAAGATAAAGATGATACTGGTTTTTTGTATTTATTTCGTAAACGGAAAAAAATATTTCCATCATTTCTAACCCTGTGGCAAAATCTATTCCCATTGCGTAATTCAACTTCAACCCTAACCATTTCCAGACATTATAAATATCTGATTGCTCCAGGCTACAAGTTGAAGTTCATACAAGTTGATGAGTCTTTGCTAATGCACCTGTATGTGCTGGGTGTCTGTGCTATTAAAAGAGAGAGTTAAAAGAGCAGACAAACTTGCCACATTTTTCAGACGTCTTAAACCACAATAACCTTATTGTACTTTACATGTTACATAATAAACATATGCATAAAGTGCTTTAACTCGTGTATTATTAATATCATTATTATTTATAAATATAAACAGCTGTAGTAGCAGTATTGGTGATCTTATCTCTAAGGTGACCAACTGTGTGTTTGTGTCTCCAATGAATATGAGTCTAAACTGACCTTTCGCAAGGATACAAGCAGTTGATTTAATATTTGTCTACTTTCATAATTGTCTGAAGACAATGATCTTGATCCAATGTATGAATCGTACAGATAAATGCGCCTATAATGTCCTCCGGATTCTGCAGCATTAAAGGTCCCTACAGCCCAGTAGGTCCCTAAAGACTCTCCAGCTGGTCCAAAATGCTGCTGCCCGTGTGTTGACAAGAACTAATAGAAGAGACCATGTCTCTCCTGTACTGGCTTCTCTGCCTTGGCTTCCTGTCATATTTAGAATAGAATTCAAAATTCTCCTTCTAACATACAAAGTCCTCAACAGTCAGGCTCCTTCATACCTGACAGAGCTCATAGTCCCCTATTATCAAGCTAGAACCCTTCGCTCCCAGGATGCAGGGTTACTTGTGGTTCCTAGAGTGTCTAAAAGTAGAATGGGAGCCAGAGCCTTCAGCTATCAGGCTCCCCTCCTGTGGAACCGTCTCCCAGTTTCGGTCCGGGATGCAGACACCCTCTCGACCTTTAAGAGCAGACTAAAGACCTTCCTTTTTGATCAGGCTTATAGTTAGGACTGCTTAGGCTGGCCCTGAGATATGCTGCTATAGGCTCAGACTGCTGGAGGATCTCCCATGGTGCACTGGGCTTCTCTCTCCTCCTCTCTGTCCTCCTGGATGTCTTATATATAAATCTTACTCATATGTGTTACTAACTCGTCTTCTTCTCCGGAGCCTTCAGGCGCCCCTCATCCCAGATCCCGGGTGCAGCTGAAGGAGGCTGCAGACCTGAAGAGGCTGCAGACCTGAAGAGGCTCAAGCTGCCTCCCGTAGCTCCACCTGCTCACGTCCCCGTCTGTCCATCAGTCTCTTCCCTTTCTCTCTCCCTCTTTATCTCTGTCC
This sequence comes from Aulostomus chinensis, assembly GCF_037954235.1. Classification (NCBI taxonomy): domain Eukaryota; kingdom Metazoa; phylum Chordata; class Actinopteri; order Syngnathiformes; family Aulostomidae; genus Aulostomus; species Aulostomus chinensis. Next base: position 15,699,207 of record NC_141333.1, on the reverse strand, counting down.
CACTCTTTCCTTCTGCATATCTGTCTTCCTCCATTATCTGTCCTTGTCTCTGCCCTGCTCTCCTGCTCCCCCCCCCCCCAATAACCCAAAGCAGAAGGCCGTCCCCATTGATCCTGGTCCTGTTTGACATTCCTGCCTGTTAAAAGGAAGGTTTTCATCGCCGCTGTTGCAGGATGTGCTTGCTGATGGAGAATTGTTGGGCGTAGATTCATTGGAGGAGTGTGGTACTGGACCTGCTCTACTTGTAAAGTGTCAGGAGAGAACTTTGGTTGGGATTTGGTGCTCTACAAATAAAACTGACTTGACTTAAAGCAGAGTGAGGTGAAGCAGCTTTGTTTCTATGGATTAGTTCTTTTAAATCTATCCGCGCTCAAAACATTATTGTTTGGTGCAACTTAACTATGTTTAATTTTTAACTATTTATTAGCTTGTTTTTGCAAGAAGCACTTTTATTGTCTTAACTGTCCTCATTGAATGTATTTCTATGGGCTAAGCATGTACTTACCTCCACCAGGGAGGTCATGTGATCAGTCCTTGTCTGTTAATATGTTAGCAGGATAAGGCGAAAGGTTTGAAATGTAGAGGTTTGAGTGAGGAAAGATCAGTTGGATTTTGAGTCTGTGTGGTTTGTCAAATCTTTTTCTTGTTGGGCTGAATGGTTTCTCAGTAGCATGCAGACCAGGACTAGGAGTCCAGGAAATCTCTGCATCTCTATCCATCTGATAAACAAAAATAACGAAATCAATTTTCAAAGACACCTCCTATATGATGGGAAGTGACGCTTTGGCCTTTCTTCTAACATCTGAGCTGCCTCACTGTAGTCAACCTAGTCAGTATCATTTTGGAGTGTAAGGAGGAGAACGAGGGGCAGTGAATTCCGACGTCTGATGTCGAAATGGGCTCAACTCAGATGAACACCGAGGCAGACAAGGGGCCTCGTCTCCCACACAATCACTGCTTTAAATAAGACGCTGCTAAAGCTTTGTTCCTTTTTTGCCACTCACCCGTATGTTCATGTATTTTTTTTAAACATGTCGCAAATGAAATTGAGAATTACTGGTATTGGCGAGGGAGTTTTAAGAAGTTGAGAGTTGTCTGACTCCAGCAAAAAGACTAATCATGATTCTTCATTTTTTATTCTCAAATTTACAGCAGCGCTACAACTCTCTTTGCTCTTATCTCTTAACATAACAAATAATCACTAAAGTAAATGCAACTTCCGAGAACCAAAAGACAAGCTAACTACTCCTCATCTGTCAGGATCAACGCATGGCACTGAATGATTTGCCAGAAGTGTAACGCTGCCTCATTAGTAAACCAAACCAGAGGATCTGATATATGAGTAGAGACATTATCAAGTCTTAGAGGAGAGGATGATGAGAGGAGAGCCTCCTTAAACAGCTCTGTCTATCTGCCTCCAGCTCACTGAGGGATCATGTCTAACAGTCTCAAGGTCAAAGTTCTGAAGTATGAGTGAATTTCTCGGAAGCACCAATGTGCATTGAACGCTTGTGCAGAAAACTGTTCGCCTTGTTTATAGCAGATTTGAGTTCTTCTGCAGAATAAAAACCCCAGCACTGCTGCATTTTACTGTTTATGTGTGTGAATCTATGTGATTCATATTGTGAATAAAGCTTCTGGTTCTAAATTGATGGGAGTAGAAAGCAGGAACAGGTGGATGGAGTATGTCAGGGGTCGGCTTTGTTGTGGGTATGGCCTCAAGGGGGCTGCTGCTCATTAATGATGGATGTTTTATCCACTTGTGTGCTAAAGTATTAAAGTACAGTCACATAATGGATGAGCTCAAGTGCTTGTGTCAGGGTTTTTAGATATAACATGAGTCATAACAGTTTTTTTGTAGCCTGTACATGCAGGGGTTGTTTGGGTACTGATAGGATTACTTAAAGCTGCAGAATGGAGTTACTGTGGGTGAAGTAAATGTACGCAGGATATTTGTGCTAAATCACATCTTTCATTAAGAAGGAAAAATATATTGATTATTTTAAATATTTTCCAGAGTCACAAAGTCTGGTTCCATTTAGGGGCCTGCTCAGTATGAAATGATATTAACCCATGATCACAATCAACACGTTTACAATAAATTATCAGAAGAGCAGCTCAACTTTGCTTTGATTCGTAAGGAAATCTTGTAAAAGGCTGAATATTAAACAAATTAAATAAAGGTCAAAGTCAAAGCGAAGGTGTCTATTAGTACTAGAGATAAATTTGTTATGCAGACAAGAGATTCACCAGTCTGAAGTTAAAAACAAGAAATCACAGCAACACCACCATAAGGTTAAAAAGATGAAAGGGTGCACCTAAGATGGTGCAACACATTATGGATCAATAATATTATATTTTTGTTCACTGAATTGATGTAGTGTGGGAGGCACGGTGGTGCAGTGGTCAGCACTGTCGCCTCACAGCAAGAAGGTTCTGGGTTCGAGTCTCGGCTCAAGCATGGGAACAAACTGTGTGTCTGCATGTGGAGTCTCCATGTTCTCCCTGTTCCTGTGTGGGTTCTCTCTGGTACTCCAGCTTCCTCCCACAGTCCAAAGACATCAAGAGGGGACGAGGCTGATTGATACTCTAAATTGACCGTAGGTGTGACTGTGAGTGTGAATGGTTGTCTGTCTCTATGTGTTGGTCCTGTGATGGACTGGTGACCTGTCCAGGGTGAACCCCGCCCCTAACCCGAAGGTTGCTGGGATAGGCTCCACCCCCGTGACTCTTAACAGGATGAGCAGTAGACGATGGATGGAATTAATATATTGCTAAAGGCCTGTTTGATATGTGATTGTTACATTGATGTTCTGTGCTACAATATTGTGAAAAAGAATCAGATCAGATCTCTGCTTATTTACTCTTTAATTCCCAGTCTTTGGCTTTTATCACTTAAAATCTGTACAGCAGTTTCTTCAAAAACTTCCTCTGCCAAAATTGCAGGACATGAAGTTTCTGAATCATGTTTTCCAAAGCAGGCAACTTATACGTAATATCAACGGATGTAAAATGCCACCAACCACATTTCTCTTCTTCTGACTATCAATCTTTTAGACCAAAATTCAAAATGACCTTCCCATGTGCTGTGCTACTATCAAATGAAACCTGCTGCTCCACACCTTATTTATTATCAAACCATAACAGGTGCCAGCATGCACTGTGATGGACTGGAGACCAGTCCAAGTTGAACCCAGTGCCCAATGTTCACACTCCACCCCCCCCCCCCCACCCCCCCACGACCCTTAACAGATAAACGGCATAGAAAATGGATGGATGGTCCAAGATCAAGATCAAATATGACTAAATTCTACAAATGAAAAGAAAATATAACTTCTAGCAGCGTCATTTTTCACAATATCATCCCTTTTCATTAATTCATCCTCTTCCCGATCTCCTCTAACTGTCCTCTCTTCTCCCTCTACTCCCCAGTAGTGTCTCCTTCTCTTCCTCTGCAATCCTCACAATGACTTCTGGAATCAAGTCAAGCAGATGTCAGCGTGCACGCACAGACCTGCAAACACATCAAGTGTTGTATTTCACACCTTATCAGATAGCAATACTGCAAAGTACAGCAATCTGCAGCTACTGCAGAATACGATGCCAAACCTGGCAGCCTCTTATCGCTGTTTCTATCTTCACAACCATCATCAGCATCACCATCCTCACTACTAGAGATCATAAAACATCCAGCAGTGTGTCGGGTGTCCGACGGGGTGGTCGTCGGTGACAGAACAGCGCCCACTGCAGCTGGTTGAGATGCACTGTCTTCTTAAGAAGGATTATTAACTCACCAGTCCACCCTGCTAGTCTTGAACTACACACCTAAGCTGCCTGATATTCACAGCCAGGATTTGTGGGTGTCATATCCATGTACCCACCTGTCATTTTCCTCTAATTGTGTGAGCAGCAATGAGGAGCATCTTCAGTATCTGAAGATACTCACATCCATACTCAGATCTCACATCCATCTAAAACAAACAGTGGTTGAAATGGTCAAAAAAACGTAAGTAGCCCTTTTATTCCAAATAAATATTACAGTGCGAAGATTTATGATTCTGTGATTTGAGGTTATACAGCATTTGTATGGTTTTATGAGAGTGTAAACTGCTGACAGAAGCAGGAGGACAGTGATAAAGAAAGTGTGAGGAGGAGAACGTGACCAAAGAAGCCACATAGTGAACAAGAAGGAGGAGTTATCAGAAGACATAAAATATTTTGTTACATAAGGAGAAAATGTTGCATGCATGCTGAAAACAGACAAAAAGACAGACAGAGAACAAATAAGAGACAGACAGCTATACTTGGGGGGGGGGGGGTGAAAATTGTGAAGGGGAACATGAAGTGGCAGTCTAAGTATTCAATGTCAGGGTCGGGTCAGGTTTCCAGCTTCAGCGTTGTCAACACTTTCACTCCTTCTCCTGGCTCTGCCTTGCTCTGCAGCCCATCGTGCCTTGGCCAGGATGAGGTTTGCCCTCAGAACAGGAGCTGCTGTGGCCCCCCCTGTGCCAAAACCACTCTGAGTTTACAACACATGGAACCTGCAAACATGACACCGTCGCTTGGTGGAAAACAGCATGCAGGACCAATTCTGTCATGGCCGAGCCATCTGAAATGAATGTTCTCACCCCGCATCGCTTGATCTTGTTGATCCGTTCCCTCACTCATACCAGGTTTGGCTTTCCCTCCTCAAGAACACATAGATGAAGCAACTGGATGGAAGCCAAATACGTATTCTCTGTGCATGTTTGACGGAGGTGTCAGCCTGAGAGACAGGAGTCAAGGCATCAGGAGATCAAAGAAGGGTGTGGACGGCATGAGAGAGAGAGAAAGAAACAGAGAGAGAGAGAGAGCTGGGTGAGATATCAAGAAATATAGTAACGCTGAAGGAGAGAGAACATGTGTGCTTGTTTAACGTCGGTTTGGGAAGTCAATAGGGGAGTAGTTGGAGGGTAAGAGGGAATAGGGTCTGTGGCTGCTAATGTTTAGGTTTAGCAGCGTCTGATGACAGATTGCTGTTCTTGAATGTGGCTCCAAAGATGCCCTGAACCGCTTCTACAGCCTGAAATTACCAGAGAGTGTAGGAGGGTCAGCACCGCTACAGCATGACTGACTGGATGGATGAGTGATGGGCGTGACAAACAAATCAATAAGTCTTTCCAGTCAACATGTGGAGATCCCACCCATGCGGACGGCGGCCCTGAGGGCTCAAAACACACTGCAGCTTCAGGAGACGTCTTTGTCAATCTGACAGCACACAGTTAATAAACACATTAGAGAAAATTCTATTGAACAACAGCATAACTAACAATAACAAACACCACAGTATTTTTTTAATGGCCGTGTCTAATGATGAAATATGCTAAAAACTAGAGATGCACAATGTTGGATTTTTTTATATCAAAATTATCTAAATATGTACAAAAAGTTTATATACTTAAATTTTAGCAAATACTAAAAAAAAAAAACATATTTCATGTTTGTCCTCATTTGCCCAAAATTCGTGTAAGCCTCCTAGTCGTGTATTTATTATATTGTTCATCTCATCTTCTCAACAGATGAGCCAACAAATGAAACTGAAAACTGAGCCAATATAAATACCATCCCGTAGAAGTGATACTGCTATGTTAAAAAAATACTCTACAAATATCTGATTCCAATGATGTGTCAGTATTCCCCTGCATCACAACCAAACCACTTACATTTAACTTGTTTTCCAACGTCGTTGATGGAGAGTTGATTTTAATTGCCAAAGCCAAGCACATCCAGATATGTCCATCACTTTTAAGTGTCTCCTGGAAACATATCCTGGAATAGAATTTCTGTAATGTGTTGTTTTGGAGAACATTTGGTAATGTTGCCCACATCTTAAAGCTGTCCAGATGTCAGTTTGATGAGGATGTTCCCTTGATTCACTTGTGTCTATTTGTACTCTTAGCAATGCAGGGACTCTAGGGGTCACCGTATGAGAATCAAGGAGTTATTACTACATTATTACAAGAGTTACTCATCAGTCAGACAAATAGTATCTTCAAACCGCTTCATCTTGAGAACAAATCCAGACCCGTGAAGATCTGTATCTTGCACAATTGTGGCGTTATCACAGTGTAAGTAAGCCTATTTATCATCTTTTAAGTTGGGGTACTTGAACACGTCTCCGCAGTGATGCTGCTGATGAGTCACCCTGGGAAATACAGTTCAACATAATTTGCTGATTCTTACTGTAGTTGTCCTAGCACAGCTAGATTTTTAAAAAAACAACCTTTTATGATTGCTACACTTATGAATCAAACAAATAATGACTAGTTTCTCCTATTCTTTAAGCTAAGCTAAGCTAAAAGGCTTCTGAGCTGAATGTAGTTTTCCCTTAAGTGTCAAACTATTGCTTTAACATCATCATCCCACATCCCTGAAAAGAATATAGCTCTCAGCTTTCTGTGTTTTTCTTAGCAAGAGTTTAGCCACTGTAGCTTTCATTGCTTGATGCCTTTTTTATTAAGCCTGGGTATTATATGGTCAAGAGGAATGAATTATATTGGCTAAACGCTGTCTGTTGTTTTAGGACCCGTGCAGCTACTCGATTAGAGTAGTCATTTTGGTCTACACCTCATTCTGCAGCCCATAAAGAGCGAAACCTCAGAGAATGTGCAGTGTAAGCTCGGCGTGGAACAACAATGACACGAGAATAGCAGCAGTAGTGTGAGAAGACTGGGTGAAAAACAAGAATAGAGGAGCATCAAAGAGCCATGAGGGAAACATGAGACGCTTCTGATTATTCCCATGGCGGCAGCATACGGAACTCCTTTCTCTTTCTGACTTTCTTACATCCACATGCAGCCATTAACACACACATAAACACACACATACAGGTTGCCGATCATTCTGACCACCCAGCCAGTGCCCCCTGGCCCCCCACCTCTCACCTTGCTCAGGGGCGCTATAGCTGAGAAAAACTACACCATTCACTTCCTTTCCCTCCCTCCCTTACTCCTTTTCCTCACTCTCTACCAAGTTCCTCCCTCCCTCAGTGCTCTCATTCATGTTGTAACAACTCATAAAGGAAGGAGACTTTGACCCAGCTCAGTAAAATGTTCCCCATCTCCTTCGTTCATCTGTTGTGTGTAAGAGGGTTAGGTAAATTCAGACTGACTCTCCTGGATATGACGGCTATGTACTCACTTCCTGTTCATAGCTCCTTTGTAAATCCAGCAGCTGCAACAAGTGTGCTTTTGGTAAATAAACAAACGACTAGCGTGATGAAACATTCACAATTTATTCGAAAATCCTTGACCATCCTTTTGAAGCAAGTATTGATGTAAACAGCTGGGTAAAATTAAAATGACGCAAAATCCTTCCTGTATGAACAAAAAAAAACAACTTTTCTCGTGTTTCATTGTTTTCCACTAATTCTTGTCAAGGCTACGAAAATATCTTAATCTGATCCACTGATGGATTCAAGCCAGTTTTAGCAATACAACAACATTTTCAAGACTCTTTACAAAACAGGTTTTGACCTCTCACTCTTTATATTAATCTAGTTTAAAGTGACACAACAACTCTACATGAGCAAGCACTCCAGCAACAGCTGCAACACCAAAGAAAATACAATTTGATAACCGTATCACTCCCAGAAGCATCTGTCACGCTCAAATCTTTTTTGACAGTCAAATGCGATGATTCTATTTGAAGTATTGGATAAGGCCGTCTGTGTGTGTGTATGTGTGTGGTGTGTGCGGTGTGTGCTGATGACAAGAGATTTTATTCTCCAGACTTGAGCGAATGTGCCCACTATCAGCTGCACATGAAGTGAGAGGATTTAATCAGGCACGTCTTAATTTAACCACAAGCCATGTTAAAATGAAGGACCTCTAGGGGGAGCAGGACAGCCCGATCATTAGGAGACTGAGAATGCTGCAATAGAAAACATGAGAATTGATCCATCTCCAGTCATATGTGCTCATCTACTTCCCATTGATGAAACATTCTCGCAGGTTTTGTTCCGCGTCGTATACTTTATCGCTCTTTGACTGAGGTGTGTCACCTTTAATGTAACTGGCAGATAAACCTGACCTTCAGGCAATAAAATGTGCCTCAAAACCTCTTTCTTATCTTTTCTGTTGCTAGAACACAAGCTGAGATGCTTTTACTGCAACATCAACGTATCTCGATGATTAAAAACGGGACGTTATCTAAAGATAATATAATAACATCATTCGTAGTTGTGAGGGGACTGCTCGATATTTATGGGTGGGGTGATTGAAGTTTAACTTTATGAGCCCAAATGAATCATAGCTTGTCAGAGCTTGTGTTTTTATCTTCGTGCTTCTTCATGTGAAATATTCGGCTTCGTCATCACTCCGATGTGTCATCATCCTGAGTTTATTGTCACATTTCTTCATTTGTATCACTGCTGCTTCAGAAACAAAGAAATAGTAGCCTAGCATCATTGCTAAGCTTAGAAACAGCAGCAAAAAAAAATAAATAAATTGTGGCATAATTGTAAAACATTTTTTTCTCCAACCTTCTCCGATTCACCCATTATTATTCATTAGTTTTGAATAATTTGGTTTGTGCAAGCCGTAGGGAAAAAATATATACCGGTATTCTTATAGTCCAACCTGGTACTTGCATTTCCATAAGTTCCCTCAAGCAAATGCTAACGTGATTTTTACGTAAAATTTTGGACTATTGTAGAAAATAAATACAGGTGTTTGGTTCATAACCGCGTCCTTCATAAATGAACACTAATTGTATCATTATTGAAGCCTAAATGGAACGGTTAGAAGAAAACTTCCATTATTTTATGAGAGAACTACACCGACATCACTTCGCCACCACTGCTAGCTTTACTCTCCTGCTCTCAGCATGATAGCGTAGCATTATTTCAGGCATTTAACTGAAAACCTATTGAAAAATCCCATTGATTTTGAGACGAGGGAATCAACATTCAACAATGCAAACGTATCTCTGGATTTCAAGTCTGTGATAACATTATGCGATATTTTGCAATAATCTTCAATCACCTTTTATTCAATTGGTCAAACTAATTCCGGATAAGGCAGCTAATTCTAATCCCACAGGGCAAGTAAACATACATCAGACAGGTCAGGCAGTCGGTCAGTCACACGCAAGCAAAGAGAGAAACAGAAAGCATGCATGACGAGAGTTAGGTAAACAAGGTCGGCAGCCATTTAGTAGAAGCAGTCAGAGCCATATGTGGGAGCAGTAGCAGAGAAACCAGAGGTCAGAGGTCAGGCCGGGCTGTCAACTTCTACACCCCAGTGGAACTCTCATCAGAAAAACATCATCTGATCCTGAAGCTCTTCTGCTCTGCATCCCCTACACACCTGCGTTTCTGCTTTATTTAAGTGTCAGCTAGAGATGCTACAACACCTGGAGGTGATTGCATGAGGGGGCCGAGGGGGTCATATTTGTCTGTCAGTCGGTATGCAAAAAACAAACTTGGTGTAGCATGTGCCAGTGATGAACTCATTCAGTTTTGGGGCTGTCTATTGGCTGAGTGCACCATGGTGGAGGTATGCGCTCTCCAAATCCTCTTGAGTTCTTACAGATTTTGGTTTGTTTCGTTGCTTCTTTTTCTTTCTTCCACTTTTGTGCTTTTCACTTTCTCACTTGGAGATTACGTTTAAGAGTCAAGTTAAAAAAAAATGAAGTGCAACATGCAAAAGTTTGTTTTTTGTGCTGCACACTTACAAAACTTTAACTGTGCTCCAAATATGTGTAGATTTTACATGCATACTAACGTTTGCATTACTTATGTAGGAGTGCGCATGTGTGTTTTGTGTGTCTAATGTACTGTAAATGTGTATTTGTGGGGGCAGCCCAACTGCCACACTCTTTATAAACACATCAGTTGGCCTGACAGTGCACCACAGGAGGGAGGGGGAGCCTGGAGACAGCCTGGGACAGAGGTCTCATAAAAAATCACTTCTAATTTATTTCCCTCCAAATTGGAAAATGCACGCTCACACCTGACTAAATCATCATGAGTCTGGAGACGGCCCCCCACCGCACGTTGACGAAACCCGATCCCAGTTTTGCTGTGCGGACCCAAGCCAGGCCTGGCAGAGAAAACACAGCGTCACGCCACATACACACTTCTTAATGGCTTCTGCAGATGTGCTGCTCCTGATAGCCCCTCCACAGCTCCATCCCCATTCCCCCTCCCTCCTTCCCACAGGCTCAATTTGCCCCCTCCCCAACCAACTGGGCTTTATCTAATTTTTCATTTCACCCCATTTTTTTGTGGTTTGTGTGGCCTTCACATGCCCTTTTGCATCTTCCCACCACCCCATTCTTCCCTTTCCGGCCCTTTGCTCTTCCTTCACAGTCATTTCCCCACTTCTTGATCTCCTCTTCCCTCCCTCGTCTCATCTGTCACTCCTGAGCTCAGCTTACCTTTCAAAAAAACTTCTTTCCTTACTAATTTCTCGCTCTCCCACATGTTGTTCCAATGCTTCAGACATGGCAACCATAAACTTGGCAAACACTAAACAAACAGCAAGGGTGGCCAGTTGGACTAGTAGAAGCCAGTAAATGCCGGTTTGTGTGTGTGTGTGTGTGTGTGTGTGTGTGTGTGTGTGTGTGTGTGTGTGTGTGTGTGTGTGTGTGTGTGTGTGTGTGCATGCGTGTGTGTGTGTGTGTGAGACATAGGACGGGTTGCTGCGTTATGAATGTGTACTGACGCGAACAGTGAGGAATAGAAGGTCTCCAATCTATAATATGACACACACTCACAAACACAGGCTACATTTCCATCCACTTGTTCAAACTGTGCATTTTTCAATACTGGCAGCAAAACCTTAAACATGTTTTACAAAGTTTTGCAAGAAATGGAACACATCCATGAGCAATTCAAGCTTTTCCTCTTTTCAAAAACTCAACCGCTTGGTTTTGTGACTGAACCCATCCTGACCTCAAATATTGTGCTGACAAATTATAAAACATTATTTTTTTGTATGGATTTGACAAGTTTTTGGAAGACCCTTCCTGCAGAGCTGTCTACAATCGTGCCTGTGTAACTCATATGGTTGACTATCGTAGCCACAACTTAGAAGTTTATTTTATAAACTAAAATGTACGGGATGTGACAAAAGTAAAACTTCACCACCTTACCTGAAACATTGGTCCTTCTCTCTATTCCAGGACTTTCAAAGATTAAAAAGCATTTTTCTCCCGTCACCATGGGGTTCCACAGCCGCGGTTTTTCTGAGTTACCGGGTCAACCTAGGATGGCAGCGTTTCAGAAGCGCAGCGCTGTTAACATCTGGATTCGTGAGATCACGCGGTAGTTACAAAGTCACGCGACATCAGGCGGTAATATTTTCGTATCCAGAATCAACAAACAGATAAGAGGTGACTTTACTTCTCCAACATGTGCATTCGTCCTAATGCCAAGAAGAAGTTGATGTGTTGCTGTCAATTTGGCCATTTTTCTTTTTGAAATACTGTTGTTTTCCAACTCTAAGATGAACATCTGATGGTCGTCCATGGTATCAAGTGTCCTCTGATGTGTCTCAGGCCTTCGCCACCCTTCATGAGGTCATGATGATGTAGTCGTGGGAGTTTCAGAGAACTGCTTCTATCTGACCAATGTTAACTTTCCCTCTATGGTGCCTCCAAGGCTGTTGTTCAAACTAAATATTATTTTTTTATATGCCCAATGCAGCCGACCGTTGGATCCACAATACGCCAAAACCAAAACCACACAATCCAAACATGTCATGTTTTTACCAAAACCAGCCAGGCAACACTGACATCTCAGTATAAAGTGTAATGGTGACAGAGTGAGAGTGAGTGTGACATCACCCTGGTACGGAATCACTCTTGTCACGTAGTGCGAATTTAATTTGTGACCATCTTTCCAGTTCTTCTTAAAACATACATAAATACAGAAAACTATATTTAGCTAACCTCTCCTCTAGAAAACAGCAATGACTTCTTTTTTTTTTTGCTGACTCGTCCGAGTTCAAATGACTCAACATGGCCGTCCGACCAGTCATGCGTGAATATTCCAAACATTGGAGTGACCTTAACCTTTCCACCACAAATACTTTCCTCCCTTCCATTATCTAATGAAGACTGCAGCTGAGGAGTTACAAACCAAACACAACAACAAATCCCAGCATGCCATGTAAAAACAAGAAGTGGGTAGAGAGAGAGAGGGAGTGAGAGAGAGAGAGGGAGAGAGAGAGAGAGAGAGAAGGCCAGAGAGAGTCAGGCAGAAAAAAAATCACTGATCCGTGATGTGCACTGCCACAAAAGTTCGCAAGGAAATATGAGGCTGATAAATGGAGCAAGGATGTACAAACACACACACTGACATGCACACTTGGGAAAATATGTGACAATCTTATGTTTGGATAACGGAGACATAAAATATAAATAGTGGAGGAAGTTAAAAATGCTGATAAATAAAGGAACTGCATGATCGTCTGCTTATGGAAAAGGTATAATCCACTGACACTGCAACGCTAGGTTTTTGGTCTTCCCTCATGTGGCTCGCTTGATTCTTAGCGGCTGGTGGTCAGATTTTGGTGGAATGGTTTATAATCTCATGTAATCCATGTAAACTCATTTTAAGCTAATTGCAGCTATGTCTCTAAAAAGGAAATATGCTTTTTTATTTTTTTTAAATTGCGTTGTTGTTTTGCACCATCTGGTTTGGCAATGGGTCAACGGGAAAATGAGGACCGGCCTTACAAGTTGTAATTCATAAATACTTGCTTTGGATTGGATTGCACGCTGTTAAACACCAAAGACAGGAGTTAAACAGTTTTGTTTTGTTTTTTTTAAATGAAAAAAATAAAAACTAAATAAAAAAGAAGAAGAAAATAAAAGGAGTTAAACAATTTTGGATTTATGTGAAATGGTTTGTATCTTTAGATTTGAACATTTACTCCACTTTTTTTTTTAAATGCCAAAACAAACCTCAAGCAAACATACAATGTTTTTGTGCTAAATTTAGGTAGTATTTCCAAACTTGGCGCTTTCCACGAACCTTTTGTAATGTAATAACTCAAAACGCGCATCAGAATACGTGGACGTAAACCTGACCGAGAGGCCTAGAGGTCAGAGGACAATAAAGGGCAGAAAGAGCAGGACAGAGACACACGTAGGTTTAATTCCTTTTTTGTCCATTTTTTTCTCTCAATCCCTCTTCCTGAGAGAAGCACTGTTGGTTTATCAAACTGTCAATTGCATTTAAATATTTTTATTTTCAAAAATCCCATTAAGTTGAAATTGGGGGTTTTTAGGTTAAGATTTGAAGTGGAAGGGATTAAAAAATAAATTTTGGTAGTATTAAGTAGGGGTTAAGAATTTTGCTCTGCTCGTAATTATATGACCCACATAAGTGCTTGTTATGTAGAGCAGTTGTATGAAAATAAATTACTGATATTAAGCTTATCTTCTTAAGCTTCATGAGCATCCCTCCTTCTTCTTACCATGTGTTACATATTTAAGTCAAAAATCCACTGGTGTTTTTTAGTCCTGGCTCAGTAAAACGACTTCTATTTCGATTCTTTGGCTTCCTACACGTTCAAATTCCTTCACAAGACACCCACTTACAGTACGTCTCCTGCCATTATGTGCTTCACATGTAATATCAGATTTTGTGACTGTAAGCTGAGAGTGGCTGCAGGACCTCACACAGATTTAACGGACTGGTATTATTTTGGTTTGCTAGACCAGAAAACCAAACAGTTTTGATGAAAGGAGTTGAAGCTAAACTATAATGATGTTGGTTCTCAGTGGAACTGGAAGTAGAAGTCGTCCTTGGACTTTTGACTGTTAGGACATATGTTTTTAAAAAAAAAAAAAAGTTTCAATTGTTCGTAGGCTCCTACATCTTTCTTACATTACAGACTTCCTATGTATTTATTTAAAACTATTGAATAAACTATTTAAAACATTGTGTCAAACTCTGTATAACCTTCAGCTGTAGTGTGAGGTTATTCGTGGCTCTCTTTAACATTTAGATAGGATCAGTGCACCTTAAGTATGATCACTTCTACTTCATGAAGTTGATCTCAGCATGAAAGAATTCTACCACCCACCAACCACTGCACGTCAACGCAGTACTTTCACTCATCCCAGGGCTGAAAACACCTCCAATAATCTGACATCAGCTCTGTAGACCTGAGCTGAAGCTGTGTAGTTTAAAGGTATATAAGGAGTGAAAGCCTCCAGTGGCTGGGTCACAACAAAAGAGACACGAAGATGAAAGAATATTTACGCTGTGATGCTGTACCTGATCCACATTGGATAACAAACCTTTTCAATCGCGTTGATTTCGTTGTGGTCTAAATCAGCAACACGACGCAGTGATTTTGGCTTTATTTTGATCAGTGGATTGGAATGAAATGGCAGCTGAATCTAAGTTGTCCTCCATTTGCAGTTCCTGGAAATTGCTGTGAAAGTCTACAGTTTGATTGCTACTGTTGACAGATGTGGTTTTACAGCGTACCTGAGACTTCCACGAGCACAACTGCAGTAACATGGTTCCTTCAGGTAAGAAACAAAGGACACATCAAGATAACAATCCTAAAATACAGCAGTTATTGCTGTGGCTAATCGGGAAACGAGCAGCAGCAACAGGCTGCATCCACGGCCCTCGAGTTGCACTTCTAAGTATACACCTTTTCAAGATAATTATAGAAAACAGTCTTCATTTTGAATAAGAATCTCAATGAAAAGCCTAAAATAAAAAAAACCCAATTTCATAGATAAGAGGAGGTGTGGTATTGAAAACATCGTGATTTGGTCAGTGGGAGTTAATGAAGGCTCTCTTTGGCCAGAGGTGCTCTGATGGGTGCAGATGAAGGGAGCGGCAACGGGGTGTGATGATGACTCAGTGATGGAATCTGAGTTTCTTGTTGCTGCTTGTGAAGTTGGTTGATTGCATGCTTGTTGATCCTTGATGTTTTTTGTTGTTGTTGTTGTTGTTGTTCCTTTTCTCTGTTTCTCTGAGAGTCGTTTTGATGAGTTACCATGTTACTGCCATTTAAATTTGCAGTCTGCCATTGCAAACTTCTACGACTCCTCCATCCACGTGGTGTGAGGCACAGTCAAGTCTACCGCCTGTCAAGGCCATGACATCAGTATAAAAGCATGGGCGACTTCATCTGTGAATATGGTACAGCCACTTTCTTAAATAGCAGTACTACAGATCCCATGAGAAGTGACCAGGCAACCTGTGGACCAACTCCCTATCCTCTCATATCCTGATGTGTGCATAAAGGGCCACTGACTCGGCCAGGAGAGGTGAAGCCCGGAACTTCATTACATAACAACAGAAGGAAGCCATCCGTCAGTGTAGTGAAGCTGGATGGCACTCAACTATGTCAGTAGAGAGAGCCGCAGCTTCCAGTGAGTGAGGGTGAAGGCACTGTGAGCCTGGATTGTTTGTGTAAGTCTAAATCAATCTGACAGGAGGGGTCGGGAAGGTGTGTGTGTGTGTGTGTGTGTGTGTGTGTGTGTCCCTCTCTAATGATTCATTGTGACAAATGATCAGCCATAAACAAACAACAAGCAAACCTTCTGTCTGTCCACACAAACAAATAAACAAAGCAAACAGGGAGCAACAGGCGGGGTGTCAGGAAGAGTGACGGCTGCGTTTAAGATGATCAATCCCAGTAAGAACAGGTCTGTTTAGTTGCAATCAAGAATCGATAATGCAGTGTTTTGTGTATCTTTAGCTATGAGTAGATTGCACGCTCGTCCGTGTGAACGTCCATGAATGCTGGACCATGCGATTTAAATGACGATCTTCCCAATAATAAATGACCCTCTTAATGCTGCCTCCTGTCGTGATGGTATGTTATAATTACACGGCGGCACCGCAGAAACAATGCTAGCAGAATGTCAATAAGCATCCCTTTTGGAAGTTGAGACATGAATTCCGTGGTTCAACAACGTCATGCCATGGGTAGTGATTACTGCTGACATTCCAAATCAGGTTGGCAGATTAGGGTTGTGGTTGGTACCAGCAAACACTTGATTTGCGGCGGGGCGCAAGTGTTTGAGTCCTGTTTGTGGTGACTTTTTCTACCCAGAGTTACAGGGAAAACTGTTTTGGATGAGAGAACTCGAAACGGACAACCCCGACAAGTTTGTGACTGTTTCACGAATGTAAAATGGCTCCAACAAAGTTCACAACACAGGGTTACTCAACTTTAACACAAGCCACAAAGTTTTCCCACCTTAACCACGTGATTATTGTTCCTAAACAGACCTGATATGTATTGACACATCATAGAAAAATGGTTTCCAGAAGTTTAGTCATGTTGTTAGTGAACGACAATAAAAATCAAGTTTTTTAGACTACAAAAGAGCATTGACCGCCGCTAAGAGTTTTACATTATTGGCGTTGTTTCTGCGGTGCTGCTGGCATGTAATCATAGCAGATGTCACACCACCACCACGTAACGCCGTGTTAAGAGGATGTGGTCATTTCTATGGTCATTTTGCGTATTTATACCAGAATAGGGGTTGGTGTGTGCGCGCGGTGCCTTGTGTGTGAGCAAGTAAGTGTATGCGTGTGTGTGGGGAGGTTGTAACCCAAGCCGGAGCGGCACAACACAGCAGCCTGTTCAAAGGCCTGTTTGTATTATTACAGCTTGTCCAGCTGTTCAGAACAGACAAACAAGACTTAGTGCTCTGAGCTGCAAAACACAGACCTCCCACTCCATCGCAGAAACCCCTGTGGCCCGGCCCAGCCTTGCATTGTGGCTCAGAAATGGACAAACAAACGCCTACAGATACACAAACTGCCCAGCATGAGGGGAAGTTTTGTCCCAAAAGGATAAAAATGATTCAGTCCACACACACACACAAAAACAGAAAGTTTTATTTGCACACTGACTGCAATTTATTTATATATCTTGGTTTATATCATGCTTCTTTTTTTTAAATATTTTTTTCATCTGTTTTTGTGCGCAGTTCTTTACCTTCGCTCTTCCTTTATTTCGCCTCGATCTGTGGGATGAATAAAGAACTGGGCATCTTTTGCTCCACTAAACCCAATTCCACCATCATCCTCACTTAACAATATTTGTTTTAGTTGATTGATAGCATCGAAGGGAGTTTCCAGCTTTGTCTCCAAATTGATCATGTTCATTTATTTTAAATAGATATGGTATACCTATGTCAACATTTATATAGGAGCCCCCCCCCCCACCTCACCTCACCCCCCCACCCCATTCTCTCCCTATGAACAGTTTGAAGAGTGCCTATACATTTCTTCACCGCACTGTAATGAGTAACGTTACCTCCTGTCAAAATACTGAGTCTCCATTCCACATTTGCTTTTCAGATCTCACACACTACATTGAGCAATGATCCTGAAAACAAAATATTGCTTTGTATACCCAGCGATCTCCTTAGAAAGCTGATGAAAATTAATGCCTGTTTTTTTAGGGCAGGCTTTTTGTCCGTAATATTTCTTTTCGGTGTGGTGCACTCGGTTGCCCTCTGAGCAGCTCTCTCCTCTGGAGATCTCCTGAATGGATCTGATCGAGGTGATTAAGATCAGAGTAAGCTAACACTCTCGCTCCCTCACACCTCGTCTTGCTCCCTCGCCTTTTCGACTCCTCCATTCACTCCTTTTCGCCTCATTTTGTGTCATTCTTCCTCTTTTCCACGCTCTCACTCCTTGATTCCTCACTCTCCTCTCCACCTTCCTCTCCTCCTCTCTCCCCATGCCCCTGTTCCCTCTCGCGCTCTGACTCAGGGTCCCTGTGTGCCTGTATGTAACATCAGTAAAGCTGTCAGGCAGTCAGGCCAAGGTAAACAGCCCAGCACTGGGTTCAGGGGTGATGGGGGCCAAGATGTTATTCCTCTGGAACCCAGGGACCCCCGGAGGCTTCTGACTGGGGCCAAGGAGGGGCAGAGGGGGGAAGATGATCCCCTCAGTTGCCCCCAACGTGAATACACACCGGCCAGTCTCTCCTTTTGTCTCGTTCCTCCTCGTCACTCTCTCTTTCTGCATCTGTGTACACAAAGCTCTTCAACAGCAGCTCCCTCACACACTCCTACACACACTTTTTTTTTTTTTACCTAAATGATTTCTCTGATGGCACAAGAGGGGATTTATTTGGCTTTTATATGGGATATGTTGATATTCTCATAGTGTGTTGACATTTTTAAGGTGACATTTCGAATGGTATTTTGGCTTCTGGAAGCATTCTGTTAATAAATTACATCAGAGGAAGAGAGAAAGAGCGAGGGGGGTGTCAGAGAAGAAACATCAAGAGAAGAGAGCAAGTAGGAAAGAAGCAGGGAAAAAAAAGACTGGCTGAGTTTAAGGACAAACACTGAAAGGATAGATGGAAATAGGGGGAAGTGATATCCCTAACCTGGGCGTGACCCTTCCCTGCCCCAGTGAGCTTCTCCCTATGAGGGAGGCAGACGGCCCCGCAGAAGAGGAGCGAGATGGGGAGCATCCAGAGGTTGCAAATCAGAGGCACTAAAAACAGAGCAACTGGGAGAAAGGGAGACAGAAGGAAGGGAGAGAGACAGACAGAGAATGCTGGGAGTGAAACAAGGGTTTGAAAAATGGCCGAAGAGGGATTTAATGAGGCAAGTGAGGCAGTAGGAGAAGAGACAGAGAGAGGAATTGCTGAATGAAGACAGGAGACAGTCAAGCCAAGAAAAGCATGTAGAATTGAATTAGGGGAGGAAAAGCCACAAGGCAACCAAGAGGAGAGAAAAGCTGGGGCGCAAGGAGGAAGAGGAGGACCATTACCTCTCTTACATCAGCCGTTACATCCCGCAGTGACTGTTGAGGGGGGGAAAGAGAGGAAATGGTGGAGTGGTCAGAGCAAGAGCAGACTCAGTGGGAAGAGAAGTTCAGAACAGTTCTTGTTTGCAAATAAATGTTATGTCTTTGAGTAGGTGGGCGGAGTAGGTGGGCGGAGTCCAGGTCGCTGTCGGAGGGTTGTTCAACATGAGAGGGACACTGATATCTATCATTGCTATAACTTTACACACAAATATGTGGTTTCAGGTACCTGGCTAACGATCTGTCACGTATTCACTGATGTTGTAGTGTCACATGTCTGCAGTCCTGTTTCCCCTCACGTCTCCACCTGTAACTGGACTTATCTTGTTCCACCCCATCCTCCTCCTCTCCTCTTCCTGTCTTCCTGTTCCTGTTTCTCAGCAGCTCTCACTCTTCCTGCCACTGCTCCTCATCAACTGCAAGCTGCCAAAATAGTGTGCGACTGACAGGCCCATGACAGGTCTGCCACCAGGGGGGTCTGTCACCACCAGCCAGCCAACAATATAGGAGAACAAATGACATGAACATGCACCCCCCCCCCCCCCCCACTCCCCAAACCTTGCTGGAGCCAAACTGTTTGGCTCAGCCTGCTCCACCCATGTCGACTCCTCTTATTAACTGCTGTTGTATTCTTACCTGCATCCAGGCTGCGTCATACCAGGTTCACACTGGGTCACGTGACCTTTTTTTAAAAAAAAAAGAAAGAAAGAAAGAAAAACAATGTTTCCCATTGCCATAAGTCATTCAAACATAGAGGAGGTATTCAAATTGTAGCTGCAATATCTGGTATTGATTTGGAATAACTGGGTCGTTCTACATAAGCTATTGTGAGAAATAATTATTTTGCGCTAAGATATTTAAATGAAGGAGAAGAAGTGGTAATGACTTGTAGGCATTTGTGCGAAAATGCTGAATTTTGCCATAAGATAGCGATGTCACATATAGGAAGCAGTTAAGTTGAGTGAAATGACACCAATTCAGTGAAAAAGTATCGATACATTATTGAGGATAACAGCTTTGTGTCATTTGAACAGTTGCTGTAAGAGATCTGTTAACTGTCCTACTGCTGCCAACACTTGGTGCAGTCGAGGAGAAAAAGCAGGCTGAGGGTTCAGGTAAGCGTCTGAGGTGTAATGTCTGTAATCACACCATATTGGATGAGTGTGGTACAGGTATACAGGTGGAAATGCATCCAAGATGGCTTGAGGATGGATTGCGATCCAAACCGCCAAACTGTTTCATTTGGAATATTGATATTAGAAATATAAAAAAATGTGGCTCCTGTTCCATGCAATGGCTCCATTCCCAGTCTCCTCGTACGCAATGTTCTCTCTTTAGCCACTGTTGCTTGTTCAACTGCAGGACAAATTTGCTCGTATCTAAATGAGGCAGATCAACTTTAAGAAACTCATATGATTAAATGCATTGCGGGATCAGAGCCTGACATCGGGGTAAAAGAGCAAATACTCAGCAGAAGTTTCCAGCTTTCAGAAGCTGCCTTCACTAGCATCTGTAGCTGCTCGGGTGTTCCTGTAACCACTGGGTGGCGCTATGACTTCAATTCAGCTTGTAGATATCTTCAGCCTGTAACACTCATCAATCATGTGAAATTTGGAATGGATCGGACCATGCGGAGTCCAATTACTACAGTTTCTGTGCTACGGCGAAATATCCGAATTAGCCGCTTCGCCAGGGTAACGCAGCTGAATGAAAACTCACAGTCTTCACAGTAAGCAGTCACCAAGTTCTTGAGGCATTTCTGACCAAATACAAGATGGTCAATGATGTTTTTTGTGTTGTTGTTTTTTTTTTAAAGGTAATTTCCCATTGCCATCAAATGGTGCGTGGCCCACAGAATAAGAAGTCCTCTAGTCTTTATACATACAGAACAAAATTCTTTCTCTGTCCTCCACCAAATTTGATGAAAATCAGCTTCGTAGTTTTTGTGCAATCCTGCTGACAGACACACAGACATTTCCTCCTTGGCGGAGGTAATGATGTAATGACATTTCAGCATTGAGACGATAACGCAGCATTCAAGGTGTATTGGTGGAACATAATATCCCCTTTGTGTCCCCTTAACGGGTATTCTTCATTTTTATGAAGTTTTGTTGGCAGATTAGGTTGCATTTATCACCAGAATAAATGCTTCTTGCAGCTGAAGGGAGCCAGTGAATGTGAAAAGTTTACATACAGCAGACAAGCTTGCAGACTGTCCTCACATTAGGAATGAATGGACTTGTCTGTCAACTCTGAAAATACTGCATCAGACGGTGAAATGTAGAATATATTGTTGTAAAAATGCCTTGGTGGCACTGAAATATTTACTTACATGTCCATCTCACTCTCTCTCTCTCTCTCTCTCACACACACACACACACACACACACACAAACACACACACACACACACAAACACACACACACACAAACACACGCACACACACACACACTCCCACTCTTGATCTACTTAGATCTGCCACATCTAACTGCCACTTAACCTCACTTTCTCTACTTACCCATCTGCTCGCCCCTTCAGCATCCAATCCATCATCCAGCCGCGCCTCTCGCCCTGTGAAATGACTCTACTAGTCCTGAACAACATTAACCCCCCACCCTCACCCTCCCCATACACGCATGCACACATACACACATGCGATCAGATGCCCCTTTACCTCGACTCAGAGTGCAATCTCGGGCTACTTCACCCCCACATCCACCACTGGCAGCGTTGTTTCTCTGCTATACTGTCCCCTTTTTTATGTGTGACATGTCGCCTCTCTAAGGAGCATCAGAGTGGCCTTATCATCTTTGGCCTTTTATTCGCTTCAGCTTTGAACTTGGGCCCTCTGTGAACTCTCTTTTACTCTAACTCACACACACACACACTCACACACACACACACACACGCTCACACACACACGTATGTATTCAGAAGTAAAAATGCCCTCCATTTATGATACATCAGCACTCATTAGATTTCAACCTTAAAAAACAGTCTCACACAATGAATGAAGCTGTCTTTGTAGAGGCAGTATGCACAGACTGCCATTCATAAGACCTAGATTATGTTTTGTCTACCTGCGTGTGTGTGTGTGTGTGTGTGTGTGTGTGTGTGTGTGTGTGTGTGTGTGTGTGTGTGTGTGTGTGGGTTTACACTCAGCCACATAAAAGCTGAGAACATGATCTGATAGTTGGCAGGTTTATGAATTTAAACCTTGTGACACACACTGACTTTGATACATCGTCCCTGTGTGTATATATATGTGTGTGTGTGTGCGTGTGTGTCTGTGCACGCACATTATTCTTGTTCTTGATCCATTTTCATCCATCATGTTTTTCCACCCGTCCTGCACACTCTGCCTCTCCAGTGAAGTGGCTGCTCCCCGGCTGTGGCACTGTCGACTCTGTAACTGCTGTTGTGGCTCCTCAGGGCTCTTGTGTGCTGAAGAATCATATGGGCCTATATTGTGCACAATTGCACAGGCACTTTTGGTGGATAACCCACGCAGAGCAAGGTGTCCATCTTTTAGAGTCGGGAGATTATACTGCAGCACTAACCTAATTTGAGCAAGAGGAACCATCATCATGCAATATCAAGGCAAACAATTGTTTTTTTGGTTCAAAAACCACCTTGTGTCTTTGAGTGTAGTTTACAGTTCGAAGCGAGTATTTGGCCGGAATGAGGTGTTTCTGTTGACTAACCTGTGAATTCGTATCGTCACCACCGGTGACTCACCGTTTCCCTTGACTAAAAACCAGTGGGACTGCTACATCATTTGATTATTGCTGAAAATTCACTCTGTGGCAAACAAACCTCCATGAGACTTTTGTTCAGTGAGACTTTTATGATTCGTGACGCATCTGATCGCTCAAAGTACAAAGCTAATTTTATGCTATGCTGCCCTGCGGTTGCGCTCAAAGAGTCTATGAAGGATTAATAGATAATTGTAAGTGTGTTATTACTTCCACTGTAAACACTTTATAAGCCATTAATTAAAAGTGTAAAATGTGTCAATATCATTTCCCATACGTCAATGCGGGGTCACTGTTTGGCAAGATGAAGGAATGCTATGCCCCTGCATTTTTATCCCTCTCGCTAACCTGAAGAGCTGCCAGCCTGTTTAAGCCAGACGGATAAGTATTGTTGTTTAGCATTAGTAGCAGCAGTAGCATAGCATTAATATAATATACAACTCTTAATTCATGGTTTATGAAGTGTTTTCAATGCATGTAATAACCCACTTAGAACCTTTTATTAATCCTCATTATTGCTCCCCCTCCCATAACCTCTGGAGTCTTATTGGCAACTGCTGTTCTGTTTTTTTGTTTTTTTTTAAGACAACATCATTATACGAAATCCCCAAGTGTGATGTTTAATTTATGACACAGAAAAAAATAGTATCTCCAGCCAGCCTTAACCACAAAATATTTATAGTCATTTAACTGAAAAACTCTGGATTTTGAGAGGAGGGAGCTTGAGGTGTAAGGATTTCTGCAGCAGCGTGCTTTAGAAAGACAGACCTTGCACAACTGAAAGATTTTTTACTCTTGAAACGAGTCACTCTCAAAATACATTGAATTAGCTGAGTAGATTTAAGTCAGTCCATCAAGTATAGAATGTAATTGAACTCTTTGGGGATGGAAAATGCGTTTTGTCTACCGGCTGTAATCACGCAGAGTAAATAAATTGCCCCCTGTGTGATTAACACTGTCACTTCTTTGAGAGCTCTATAGCATGTGGGTGTCCATGCGCTCTCCTCTGGGTGTAGTGTGCACATTGCGCATGCCTGTGGTCTGCACCCTTGTCCAGCCTGCGCCTCAGATCAACGTTGGTGGCGGAGCGTGAGCCGTCCTGAGAAGGGGAAAGTGAGGCGTTTGGGAGACCCCGGTGCGGGGGTGGGAGGGAGGAAGGGTTAGGGCGGTCCGAGAGAGAGAGAGAGAGAGAGAGAGAGAGAGAGAGAGAGAGAGAGAGAGCGAGATGGTGAGATAGAAATGGACGGCGTGGACACAGTGTCTAATGGCAGTTGCAGCTGAGAAAACAGAAATAGCCAAGGAACACTAAAACCTGAGGGGTGAAAAATATGCGGGTCTGGCGAGAGGTCAGATTCCCCACCGTATCTAATTCGATTTTACAAACTGTAAGAAAACACGCTGCTGCTCTCCAAGCACCGGTGGAACCCCTTTGCAAAAATTCACGTTTTTTTAGGGTATTTTTTTTTACACTTATTAATCAAGCCTTATATTATCTTTGAATTGGGGAACATTTTTGCGCATTTCTTTCTAAAGGAGTTCTATTTGGGGGGGGGGAGAAAGGCTTTTTTGTTTAGACTAAATATGCTGCTGATGATTTGATATTATTTTAGATGCAGGCCTCTTAGTTCAAATGTTTGATGTCGCAGTTTTGATCAAGGAGCAGAGATCAAGCAACGTGTTTTCATAAAAACCAGAGAAGCAACACAAATCCTCCTTTTGGTGCTATGCAAAATAACCAGGTGACTCGGAACTTCACAAAAAAACAAAATATCATTGATGTTTTATGTTCCAAGCAGCTTTTATTCGGGGTGAGGATGAGCTTTGTTCCATCTTCGCGTTAATATTCATGCTGGGTTCGAGCAGGAGCGGGGAGCTGCAGGCAGGCAGGCGGGCTTGCTGGTGGTCTGCTCCGGCCTGGTAAAGACATTAGTGCGGCATTCAGCTGGAGCGGGGAGTCCCATAGACAGCGCTCACTTCTCTAAATAAACATTAGTCTTAAAAAGTTTGGCCCCTCGACCTCAGCGAGATCGCGTTTCACCCTGTATGGTAAACGTCAGTTTTATCGCGAGGTTTTCACTTTTTCGAAAACACAACTTCATGCTGAAAAAGATTAAATGTCAACTTAAACAAAAGTTTCGTTTTCACCTTGCTAGAGTTGGCAGCAGCGTCCAGGGGATTTATTTGTATTTATTTATTTTTTTTGTATCCCACCCAAAGACTTGGCGGATTGATATCCGTGTTTGAGGTCTAATCCTTTAGGTTTTTGAGAAGTGTCAGGGGGGACTGATACCTTTGTCCCTCCGTGCGCGTCACAGAAACAATATTTTCTCTTTTATCAAGCTGTAGCCTGTTTATGAGATTACACGTGTCGTGATTATATGAAATACACGCCACTTTTTTTTGTTTTGTGTTCCAGGGGATTGAGTAGCTGATTTTTTTTTTCGTTTGTTTTTGTTCCGTTTTATTAACATTGTTTAACAGCGAAGCATGTAATGCAACTGATCCAGACAGGAGCTGCGTCCATGCTAAATGCTGATTGTTGACTAAGACTTCCCAAATCTCAGGTTCCATGAATATGTTATCTCAATGTTCATAAGGACTTTAAATACCGATACCGATTCCGATTAATTCTAAAAATGTAATATTGAAGGTAGATGTTGAAATCCTTGGGTAAATTCATCGCCGTGCACGTGTTCGCTGCATCAGAGGTCAAATAGAAGAATCCAGTAAAAGCGACCGCATGACTCTATGATTTTGTGTGTGTGTGTGTGTGTGTGTGTGTGTGTGTGTGTGTGTGTGTGTGTGTGTGTGTGTGTGTGTGTGTGAGGGGCGATCAACAGCTGCGCCTCTCTATCAAAGCAATGGAGAAGTGAAACACGTTCGCATATCCTCCTCCCGGCTGAAGCCAGGCCAATGAAAGGAGTAGACGGAATATAGAACAGGGGTGCCCAGTGTGAGGTCCGAGGTCTGCAGAGGGGACCTTGAAAAGCATCCAGTGCCCCCCCCCCACACACACACACACACTCACACACACACCACCACCACTACCACCACCACCCCTGAGAAAACAGTATCATGTCATAATATAATTGCGCAGTAAGTGGATGTGTAACGTTTTTTGGGATTACACGTTTTTTAATGAGCACGTGTTGATTTTACCTCACAGTGTTGGAATTAAAGGGAGCAGGTCCTACCCCCACCCCCCCTCCAAAAAAAAGAGACCACCTGCGCTCCAGTTCACTCTGTGACTGGAATGTAAACTTTCTATCAAACTCCGCTGAATTGCTCAAGTTTGATATTCCACTCAGTCACTTTCTGATGTCTTATTGCAATGTCTTGACGTCATAGACACGTCACACAAGCCTGTAGGACAACAGGCGATGAATATCTTGCGATATGGCGTGTTTTTTTGAGTAAGTGTGAAAGTGTAACTGCCAGAAATAGTCCACTTGTTAAGCTTGTTTATTGTTGTGTGCATCTTAACTTGTAGTTTTGAAGGTTGACACTACAAGGTCTGACGTGTAATACGTGTTATTTATGTGTGTGTGTGTGTGTGTGTGTGTGCGCGCGCGCGCTTGATCGTTCATAACTCTGACAGTGTGCCATAGTTTATCACAAGCTTTAAATTGAACACTGTCTCACCACAAAGATATTTTATAAGCTTGAACATGATGAGGGGAAAGAACAGGGGGGAAAAAGAGAGAAAAGCTCTGATCTCATTCCTCAAATACTTAAATGAGAAGAAGAAGCTCTTTCATGTCTAGTCGGGAAATTTGATTAAGAAGAAATACAGAAAACCCACACCAAGTAGACTTTAAACACGCATCTCATTCAGAAATGATGGTGCAGCATCACCTGCTATCCGGTGGTCCCTCCAGTATCTGCAGTCATGGACGGGCCTGGAACAGATCGGTCTCTGTGTGCAGCAGGTGTTCCTTCGCTGTGTCAGAGTCAGCGGGGCCGAATATCTTCCAAAGTTAATATTGTGTTTTCAGAGATGATGGGGAGTTCACTGTCCTGGCTTTATTTACACATTCTAAATTAATTAAGCGAGGGATTCCTCTGTCTGTTGCAAAAACATGGAGGCCGGAGGGAGACCGGGAGCAGCGAGGGGAGGCTGTGATTTATAGAGGCGGTGCAGCAAGGGCCGCGGCTCGCCTCTCCTCCAGGCCGGGGAGCCGCGGACCGGGCCAACATTCCTCAGTCTGCCGGCTCGTCTGCCGTGCGCACAACACAACACAACACAACACACACACACACACACACACACACACCCATCCGCACACACACACAAGCACATCAGGCGGGAGACAGTCAGAAGATGGAGTGTTTGTGTGTGTGTGTGTGTGTGTGTGTGTGTGTGTGTGTGTGTGTGTGTGTGTGTGTGTGTGTGTGTGTGGTTGTGTGCGTGTACGTCCATCCACTTTTTTTAAGTTCTTGAGAAGGCAGACTTATGTGGTCTAAGAAGTGGCAGCTTTATGAGGACAGAGACTCAAACTTTGAGACCGTGCGTGCGTGCGTGCGTGCGTGCGTGCGGGCGTGCGGGCGTGCGGGCGGGCGTGTGTGTGGATGGGTGGGCCTATCACAGATGACGCCAAAAATAAAGTGAGACTTTTTTTTTCTTCAAATCGGAACAATTAATCTAATGTTGATGTATCTTGAAGTGATGAGCTGCAGTTAGAAAAGTGTGGTTCAATTTTTTTTAAGTAAATATGGAACAAAATATGTTTAAATGATATAAATCATTCTTAAAACGAAGAATCAGTTGATTAAACGAGACTACCAATTATATTATATTATATTATATTATATTATATTATATTATATTATATTATATTATATTATATTATATTATATTATTAGGGAAATCATTCAGTCTTTTATTGCCTCTTTTGTATTGAGTGACCTTTACGGCTGCTATAGTTTGAAATCTTTATTCCTCGCGCATACATATCACACTAGCTTTACACACACACACACACACACACACACACACACACACACACATACACACACAAAACACACACATACACACACACATACACACACACAAAACACACACATACACACACAAAACACACACATACACACACACACACACACAAAACACACACACTTTGTCCTCGTGTCCTTCAAGTCAAGTCAAGATGCATCGATCAGGGAGTCCAAAGATATCGACAAGGCAGTTAAAAGTTAAAGATCCTGGCAAAACGATTTCAGTTAATCTCCTTCATCCGCCACACAGATTCAAACAAAAAAATAAAAATTATAATGTGTTGCGAAGAAGACATGAGTGTGGATGTAGAAGTCTGCTTAGGCACCAATGGGGCGTGCATATGGAAGCGGTTAGAGATGCTTTGGTGGCTGTTGAGTCATTTGGCTGTCACTTCACACATCACTCGCTTCTTAAGTCGTTTGAGAAAACGTCACGAAAAATGACAAATGTCATGGAGCCTAAATACAGACACAGTCCCCGGGGATGTGTGTGTGTATATGCGTGTATATATATGTGTGTGTGTGTGTGTGTTGGTGTGGGTGGGTGGTCTTGGTGTGACAGCCGCTATGAAACCGTGTCAATATGCCCGGGGACGACGGAGCCTACATGAGAAATTAGAGGGCTTTAAGAAGATGCGCCCCGGATGTCAGATGTGTTTGGTGTCCGTGGTGGTTGGAGGAAGAGCGGCGGCAGCAGCGGCGGATCTATTCTGGACACAAGTCTGTAATCTTACAGCAGAGATGGACAGTGGTGGTGCCATAAATCCATCCAAATGAGTTCTGTCTCAAATCGTCCATTTTCTAAAGTGTGTGTGTGTGTGTTTGTGTGTGTGTGTGTGTGTGTGTGTGTGTGTGTGTGTTGTGCTTTGTGTCTGGTGATTTTTATTGGCTTAGTTTTTTTCTTCCCGACGTTGTTTAATGGTTGTAACCGCCTCTGCGAACGCTTCATGTGGATTTTAATGGACTGATGCGGTGCGTAATGACTCCCCGCGTCAGGGGCGGCTGTGTAGAGAAAACTTTAAAAGCAGCCTCGTGTTTTTCTCCGCCTCATTTACTGGGAAAATTATATATGATGAAGGATATCAATTAACACTGATCAAGTCAAAAAGAGAATCGAATAAAACACGATGTCCCGTGAAGTCCCCGCGCGATATTTATCGCTTGCCCAATTTGCACTTGCAGAGGGAGAGAGCAGAAGCGAAGCCTGGGTCTGGGCAAAGAAATTAGTCATGTGTTGGTTTTCGTTTCAAAGACTTTCAGTGAGCTGTGCTGAGGGAAAACAGAGGAGTCAGCCCTCCCACCCTTCATCCTTAATAATCATCTGTCAAAACACCCACAAACTAATTTAACCATTTGCACACAGATCTGGTAAATAAAGGAGGCTTTACACCCCCTTCTGTCTGGAAACATGTGCTCCAACAACTCTGAAAAAGACCAATAGGCCTGTTTTCTGTAGCCGGACGAGTCCCACTGCTTCTTTTATACGTATCCCGAGACAACACGGATGACATGAAAGCGCAGCAAAGCGAGGGCCTTTTGAGAAGATTGCTTTTCAGGCTCTGTGTGTGTGTGTGTGTGTGTGTGTGTGTGTGTGTGTGTGTGTGTGTGTGTGTGTGTGTGTGTGTGGCTGGTCTCGCAGGGGGACCGCTCGCTGCGCGCACATTCACTCCCCAGGGCCAGGGGTCCACACTGACAACATCAACAAACGGCCAACAAGCCGCATTATGGTGGATTAGGAGCCTGATGAAAAATGCTGCTACAAATTAGCAACGAAAGCCCAAAAGAGCGTGGGTATATTGTTCACTTTCAATTACACACCGCCGAGTTCTGCTAACGTCCTCATTTATTTTAGGGCCTTTGAAACTTGCTTGAAAAAAAATAGTCCTTTTTTTCTCTCTTTTTTTTTTTTTTTCAAGCGAGCAAGAGCCACACAAGGGGTATACTTGCCCACTGTTGCGTGATATTTGAGATAGTTCAACTGAGTTTGGTGCGTTTCTCACTCCTAAAACCAAAAGAAAAGAAACTTCATTTACTGCTGCGTCACCTCCTTGTACCTGAATTAATTTAGCTTAAACGTACAGCAGAGTCCAGCCTTTTCAAAGGAAACTCTCAAAGATGTAACTCCTTTCTAAACAATCCAGAGGAAATTTTTTTAAATTATGTATATATATATATATATATATATATATATATATATATATATATATATAATCACCTATGAGATTTTTATATATATATATATATATATATATATATATATATATATATATATAAATCTCATAGGTGTCAAATCTCCGAGCAATAAAAAGATTAAATGTTTTTTTTTAATTCACAAACATTTATTATTTATGTCATTATAACAAAAAAGAATGACCTATGAACATTTAGGTGTGTTTTTTTCTCTCTCTATTGGCAACACATGGCATACTGTATTTATCACAAATGAATTTGTGAAATACAAACGAACAACAAATGACAAGTTCGGAAGAGGTAAAGCGCTCTTTTATACCAAAAAAAAAAAAAAAGTCCTACATGTCCACCGACAAATATAACATGATAGTGTCACAAATTTACCAGGGGGTTGGGGGGTGGGGGTGGGATGGTTCCGAGGGGACGATAATGAGGAGAAAACCGAACAAAACAAAAACCTGTTGTCTCCATGTGCTTACTAAGTAAAACCTGAGTTTGCCGTGTCTGTCAACAGCAACATGTGCCATTTCTGTCACGACGCACAACATAAAAACAATACAAATCATCATACAATTCTCAGTTATATTTCAGAAATGAAAATTAACCCCTCAGCCGTGAATGACAACTTTAACTTATTTTTAAAATAGCAGGATCTTCTATTTCTCTCTCTCTCTCTCTCTCCCACCCCCCCCCACACACACACACATCCAAGGCCACATGCCGTATTTGCAGGCCAGCACTGTTATTAAAAAAAAAAAAGATCCATCAGTGTTTCTCTTTCTTTTGTCTCTCAATATTATGCACATATTTACAAAAACCATAAATAAACATTCCTCTCCTTTTTATAGTTGTGAAACGGAGAGAGCCCCAAAAGCTTTCACCAAGAATGTTCAGCCTACCTTCTTCACACGACGGTGCCACAGTTGGCTTTTTAATAAAATATTGTCACGTCTCGTTGTTTCTTTTAGAAAGGACAACTGCTCATATTCAGCGTTTTGCTGGAAAAAGTCTGATTCTGTGTCCCAGGTTGTAATATGTTGTCTTGTGACAGGCTCAAGTGGTTGGAAGCAGAGGCCAGCGCTGGGGTCAACATCGCCAGGATCTGAGCCTGGCTGCCTGGCGGAGCGCTGTAGGAAGAGGCGGTGGAGTTGGTCGCACCGATGATATTGTCAATGGAGAATGAAGGCCGACTGTGAGTGCTGGAGTCCGTCTTGAGAGGTGGCAGAGACGGGCTTAGTTGAGGGTAAAATGGCTTTCTTAAATCAGCCCCTAAAACGGAGGGCAATGGATGCGGCGCAGGGAAGAGGGATGAAGGCAAGGTGCAGGGAGCGTTGGGGAAGGGGAATGATCCACCCGTGTGGTGTGGATGATACGGGTTATGGGCTGCGTGGAAGTTCTGCAGCTGAAGTCCGTAGCTGTATCCATACGGGCCGTATCCAAACCCGGGCAGAAAGCCACCAGAATCCCTGAGGATTTCGTTACTTTGGTTCCTCTTGAAGCGCTTCCTCCTTCGCAAGAAGCTGCCGTTATCGAACATGTCTGCGGAATCCGGGTCGAGAGTCCAGTAATTGCCCTTCCCAGGGTTGCCAGGTTCCCGTGGGATTTTCACGAAGCAGTCATTCAGGGAGAGATTGTGGCGGATGGAGTTCTGCCAGGCGGGGAATTTCTCCCGGTAGTACGGGAATCTGTTGCTGATGAACTCGCAGATCTCGCTGAGAGTGAGGCGCTTCTTGGGGCTCTGCAAGATGGCCATGGTGATCAGAGCGATGTAAGAGTACGGGGGTTTCACAAGGGCACTTTTCCTAGGTTTGTCCCCTATCACGGTCCCGGACTCTGTGTTGGGTCCCATCTGGTCTGACGGGCAGTCGGAGCTGCTGAGCCCGGGAGAGGAAACCCTCTCAGCCGCGTTCTGGGAGTAATTATCGTCCGAGTCATTGTCCAAGTTGAACTCGCGGTGAATATATTTTCCGTCCTTTCCGACGGATATGTCACCCCCAACGACATCGATGTCCACATCTTCAGACAATGCAGAGCTGTCGGACATATCCGCCCCTAAAGTCATCCTTGAGGACGCCGCTTCTCTGCCCCCTCTCTCCCAGACTTCCTCCTCCTCTGGCCCGCTGAGCGAGAGCGCACTCACACACTGCCTCTCCCCCTACAGCCACGCCAGACTTCTGTTGCAGCTTTGTTTCCAATCACTGGATGCACACATGACTTGGATCTGTTGAAAAGATAAATAAGTCTTTGACCTGCGGATCTGGTGCCTCCTGGTCCTGAGATGGTCAGACGTAGGCGTGCGAGCTTCTCATCTGGCTGGAAACTTGTGATTTTCAGGCGCGCAAGGAGAACCAAAGACCATTGATCTTGTTCCGATATGGACTTGGTTTGTTTTCACATGCGATGGTTTCCTTCCGTCATCAGTTATTCATTTTCAGCGGCTACTTGGGTATCCAGTATCTATCCCGAATATGTTTTACGCACAGCGTTTGGGTAGGTATCCAGCCAGACTGTCAAACTCTCCTCCGAAGCTGCCATAAGGTATTTATAGGAGCACGCTGATCACGTGGTCTTTGAGTCACTGTTACCAGGAACTGTATGAAATTACCCAACCAAATATATATATATATATATAAATATATATAAATATAAACCTGACCTTCAATCAAAGTAAAAAAATACTCAGTTTTGGAAAATAAGGTAATTCGTTTTTCGTAATTCCTCGGAATTCAAATTTTCATTCACTTCATTGTAGTCTTATTCCCTGCCTTTTCAGAACCTCGAAGATATTATAAAAGGTACCGTGATTGATATTTGATACCTTACATCTCATTTTTTATTGAATTCATTGTTTGTCTGCAGGTGAAGATGGGAGAAGTAGAAGGTGACCTAACAGGCGGTTGATAATTGAGGCAGCCTGCCAAACACCAATGAAACATGTGTTGACATTCCTTTAATAACCTATTGTTAATAAGACAGGCCATTATTATTAGTTATTGTTGTTGTCTTAAAAACAAGAATTATATTTGAATAAAACTAGAAGAACTTTGAAAACATGCATCATGCAGACGATGATGAATAAAAGAACGTGACCAAATTGTAGAAAATATAAAAGACATTAACATAATGATAATAATGACGATGATTATGATAACAATTTTACTATCATTATGATGATGATGATGATGATGATGATGATGATGATGATGATGATGATGATGATGATGATGATGATGATGATGATGGCTTCATCAAACGGTAGCTATTCTGTTCTCCAATAAAACGGTTGATTTAGGCCGTTTAATTCCTTCGGTTCCACGGTTTTGCCAGCAGCCTGATCACTTCTCACGGCTTAGCAGGCGTAAGAAGTCCCAGCGTCTGTATTTCCGGCATCAATCCCCAGGGTACAGTAAGATGCAGCCTGCTGCGGCTCGTCTTCGTCAGGCCCGGTAGATGACGATGCGTGATGGTCATCCAAGTGCGGGCGTCTTCGGAACAGGCGAACACCCAGCAACTCTCATCATTCATCCTGCAGGTCGGACGGTTTGTCGTTCAGTTTTCATGATTGACTGAAACAGTTTTCCTCTTTTTCATTTTTTGTTGTTAACTTTTTGTTTTCGCGTGCACTGCCTTTACTGAAATTGACGTCAACATCAAAGCTTATAAAAAAAAGCACTCAGAAGTCTCCTTGGTGATCTGCTGTCGGTCAGGACTCACTCACTGTTGTCATGTCACCTTATCGTCAGATTTCTCCTTATTTTTACTAGATGGTGGTGAGTGTTTCAGGCGATATAAATTCGGATTAAACACCGGACTACTCATAAACAGGCCCCCCGGTCACGTGTCCCACTGCTTCAGGTGGGCTGCACGGGTCAAAGCTCATCATGGAACACCAAACTGCTCCGACAAATGAACAGAGAAGCACCAGCTTGGTTCTCCCGTGCAGCTTTACTGAATGAAATTCCTGAATGTATTAAATAGAGAATCTGGTGCAATGGAGGAGCAACGCCATCACTATTCATTCATTCATTCATTCATTCATTCATTCATTCATTCATTTTCCTTTTCGTTTATTTACCTCTGGCAATAATAGTAATTAATTTATGGGAAAACTCTTATACCTTAACTGTTAATTCACGAGGTAGTCAGTCCATTGTGTGTGTGTCTGTGTGTGTGTGTCTGTGTGTGTGTGTCCTTTGTCTCCGATGCGAAATTGCACCATGACATTGAGGACATTATTTTGTTGAGGTCTCGCGAGGTGATAGAAGTTTATTTAACTCTTTTCCCACCCTAATTATTAATGAGGAAGCAATGTAAAAAAAAAGAGCGCTGTGTGACATTTAAACTTTTTAAAGGTTCCAGCTTGGTTCGTTATGGGGGGGGGGGGGGTATTTGAGGTTTCTTTCGTAATGTCGGAGCGCCCTCTGCTGTCAATAAAGTAGTTCTACAGTTTCTCGATCATCCAAGGACGATCAGCGACGCGCTGAAGCTGCACCAGCTGCCCACTGAAGCCAGTTTGAACCGCTGGGATCAGTTCAAATACTTATCAGCTACAATCATCGCCGTAGCTCAGTCACGTTTGTGTGCCTGATCCACATTTGGTGACAAAGATGATGTCCGAGACACAAGAAGGAACGACGTCATCACGACTTTATTTTTCCTCTCTTCGCCCTGGCTGTCCTTTTTTAAAGTGGAAGCCACAAGCAGAAGTGCACCCGTGGTCTGAAGATTCTGGAAAATAAATGCACCATGTTTGTAAGGTGAAGATCAACTGGAGCTTCATCACAGGGTAACCAATCTGGAAGTTCAGAACAACAGGACCTCCTGATCTGACCAGACCCGCAATGTAATCATTCTATAAAATGGTTACGTTTTCCATTTTCCAGGTTCGATTTCTCGGCTTTTGTTCAGTTTATTGTAATCACGACAATATGAAAGCAATCGTTCAAAGGAAATGCTGCACATCTGGATTTTGCTTCCATCTAGCGGCAGAATGTTTGACCCTGCTGCTGATTCCTGTTGCCTTTCAATTACCGAGCAAACAGTTCAAATAAGACGTTTTCAGCTTTGAGATTCACTTTGAATTTGACACCTTTGAACCAAATATATCTCTAATAATCTTCTATCATCAAATATCAGAGGGCAGATTTTTCAGGAACAAGTCTTTAAGATTTACAATCAGTCACCTAAAACGCTCTTAAGATCAAAAATGTAGTCCAGGTTCGACACACCTACCCGAGTACCGTGCATGCGCACGACCTAGTAGTCCCACCAGGGGGCCTGATGCTTTTGGACCCACAGCATGAAGAAGCTGGAGGCAGCGTCATTATCGCCTCCACGAAGACAACGCGTGCCTCACTGCGAAGCGACTCAATAACAACCCTGCGTCTGTAATATGATGTCAATACATGATGCATAACTTGATATCATCAGCCTCACTTGTTCTGTCAGGATGTGTGTGAGAGTCCCAGCTTCCACCTGGGATACCATCAGCTGTGCTCATCTTCACTCTGAAGTTCTTATTCTAATCGCAGTGTGTCTTTTTTTTCACTTTGTATCGGTGAGAGAATGGCGCTTGCGCTCTGAGAGTAGTTCTTGTATTTGTGAATGCAAATTCAGAATCACGCAGAAGCCCCCTCAAGTGCTTCAGGATTAAAAGTTCAATTTAAAAAAAAAATCACAAATCACCACCGAAGCAAAATCTCCCAATTTCCAACGACCCTGTCTATATTTATTGAGTGTTTCCAGGTTTCACCAGTTAAAGTCTCTTGACATCAGCTGGTGTCTGGTTTTTTTTTTGAACAGAATGAAGCAAAAGAGCTTTTTGATCAAAAAAGCAAGTCAGTGATAAAGTTGCAACTGAGGACGAACTGAACCGTGAGGGAGCAAATAAGAATAACTGTGAAGGTGTTTAAAATACTAACCCCCCCCCTCACACACACACACACACACACACACACACACACACACACACACACACACACACACACACACACTGACAACAACAAAAATAGATCTATATTTAAAACGATCCAAGTTGTGAATAACCCACAAATAATTCAACAGATTTAGGATGCTATAATACAAAAAAAGTTATTTCTACTATTGTTGTTGTTGTTATTTTGAGGGGAAACAGACCTTCAACATCAGCGATGCAGATGAGAGTTTCTGAAGATGGAGAAGTCGCAGCAGTATCGACGGCTGTTGACCGCTGGGACTGTTACTTGTCCACTTCATAATTTCACTTAAATATTCCAATTCTGTATTTTCTATAATTCAAATTTCTTACTTTTTTTTTTTTTTTTTTTAGCTTTTCATCATCTTAATTCATGTGTGAATAAATGAGCTTTTAAAATATCGCACCGTGGTATGATTATCATATTCGTGACTTACAAAAAAAAAGCGTATAGGCTTTTTCTGGGGCCGTTTATTTCGGTGCCGCACAAAACAACCTGACAACACCGATGGAAGTTTAATTTTAGTGTTTTTAAATGATGGGAAATGACCGTCCATACAAAAACTTTACCACAAATATGAAATGGCTTAAAGATAAGAAATAAATCCGCTTTGATTAAAAAAAAAGGTAACCTTCAAAACCGTTTATTTAAAAAATGAATTTATTTCAAAAGATCTCTCTTCAGCAACACTGTTCCTAATCAAGATTTTTTTTTACAGCATAAACGTATTTACATCCCAAAGAAGAAGAAGAAGTAGAAGAAGAACAGACTTTAATGACAACGAACAGGTGTAAACTTTTAAAACGAAGAAATATCAACGAAATGAGCAATGAGCAATAATAATAATTAAAAATAACACGTGAAACTCTGAGATACAGTCATGGAATGTGTCAAACGGATCTAAATGGCTTTACACCTTTTTCTTCAACAGGAATGTTTCATCATGAGGCTCGGCATTCAGTTTTACTTCTGATCCTTTAAAAAAGACGAAAATAACTTCTGATTTTATTTTTTTTTCTTGCAGATGTGAATAATAAATCTAGTAGACATTTATATAAAGCATCACTGGCTGCTGTGATACAAATCCAAATAACCTTCCTGATACCGGACTATATGGTTCTTATTGCTTAAATGAGGCGTTTCACAGGAATGTCACATGTATCGCTCTAATCCGGATGCGAAGTTGGCCTGTCTCATGTAGGAGTTGTTGTAGGTGTTCATGGGGCTGGACAGGCCCAGCAGCTGCTCCGTGTGCTCGGCGCAAGAGCCCGGACGCAGCGCCGGCAGAGAGAGGCGATTCCCGGTGCAGTACACTTGAGAACTCCCCGGGGAGAACCCGGACTGGCTCATGTTGGGTAGATTTGGGGGAGAGGCCGGAGAAGAGTAGGGGTACCCGGCTCCGAGGTTAGAGGGGATGTTCCCGCTGTTTCTGCTCAGCATGTTCGCCGAAGGGTTGACAGTCTGGGTCTGGAAGCACGCAGACGGGTCGGTGCCGGTGACCGAGCAGCTGGAGGTCATGGTGCCCAGGTCACCGGCGCCTAGCCCCAGCGCTTGAGGGTTGAGATCTCCCCCAGCGGCCCCCTGCACCACCGCCTGCTGGCTGATGATGTTATCGATGCTGAACATTCGCGGCTGTCCTTGTCCGACCCCGGCAGACGTCTGGTAGTGATGCAGCATGGCCGGATGCGGGGATGTGGCAGTCAGCTGAGAACCGTAACCCGAGCCAATCCCGGCGTACAAGGTGTTGGGGTATGAGGGCCTTCCCATGGGGGTTGGGGTGAAGGCACTGGAGCTCTGCATGTACCCTGGGTAGGTGCTCACATCCGTGCGTTTGAACCTCTTCCTTCTCCTCAGAAAGCTCCCGTTGTCGAACATGTCCTCGGCTGCGGGGTCGAGAGTCCAGTAGTTACCTTTCCCGGGTCTGCCGGGCTCCCGGGGGATCTTCACGAAGCAGTCGTTGAGGGTGAGGTTGTGGCGGATGGAGTTTTGCCACTTCTTGGAGTTCTCCCTGTAGAAAGGAAACCTCTCCATGATGAATTTGTAGATACCCCCCAGGGTGAGCTTTCTCTCGGGGGAGTTGGCGATGGCCATCGCGATGAGAGCGATGTAGCTGTAGGGAGGTTTCCCCCTCTGCACGGGCCTCTTCCTTCGCCGGCTCCCGGTGGGCAGGTGCTCCTCAGTCTGACCCAAAGCGGCTCCATCCTCGGTGCTGGGACTGTTCCCCCTGGGCTCGGACTTGATCAGAATATTGTCCTTCGACCGGGCCTGTAGCATGAGAGGCGGCGGAGGCAGCGGCGAGTCCAGGCTGACATTCGGAGACATGACCACAGGACTGGCCTCGGCGGGCGAGTGCTGCGTCTCTGCGGTCATGTTGCACATGCCAGAGAAGTACGAATAATTTGCCAGATTCATAAAAGACAAATATAATAGCCTCCTTCTTGTTGAAATGCCTTACACTCACTGCTTTGTCCAAAAATAGCCCGCGTCCTGCCCCTGTGTTTGGGATGATGTGTGTACGTGTGTAAGTGTGTGTGTGTATATGTTTGTGTGTGTGTGCATGTGTGTGTGTGTGTGTGTGTGTGTGTGTGTGTGTCATTCCAGGTGAGAGAGAGAGGCGTTGACAGTTTTATAAGGCTGAGCAGGAATGACGCCACTGGCTCGCTGATGACGACGGAGGCAGCTGGACCAAACTGCACTGAAAATTCCAATAAAGTATCGGGAATTATACCCTACTGACATTATATTTTAATTAAAATGATACAGCTGTTAAGCCACGTTGTTGTTTTTTTTCCTCCTCCACATTTATACCTGGATGTCAGTTGGATTCAAAACATGAAAAGTAAGTTTTATACACTTATGATATAAAAGAGAGGCAACTTGGTACTGCCAGAAACACCCCCAAAGATTTACCACTGACCCTTTCTGTCTCTCCACTGTCCTCTCTGCTTTCCCTGCAGGCCGGCCGAGTGTATTTTCAGGACAGAAACAACACTCATAGAGCTGCTCTGCGCTACTCCAAACCCAACAGACAATCCACCAATTGAAAATAATAACAAGCCACTGAAAACAAGCAATTGAGCTATCAAAGCTTTTGGGGAAGAAAAGTAAATATCCCTCCATTTCATTTTCATTTTTGGAGAGTGATAATCAAACAGTCCCTTGGCCCGGAGAGAAGAGGTGTTATCTTATGGATTTTGAAGTACAAACAGAAGTTCTGCATACAATCACACAACACCCTTTAAACACAACAATGTGATAGTGGTTCAAATTTAGACAAATAGAGGGGTAAAGTTGATTATAAAGAGAGAAAAGACACAGGGTGATGAGCCGCTGCCGTCACTGCTGGGGGCTCGCTGATGGGATATGATATGATCGACCGAGTGGGATTATACCGCCATGCACGTCATGAATTTTTTTAAAAAGACAGGGATGTGAGGGATGAACGAGTGTTTTAATGAGTTTGGAAACAGTGGGAGATCGTTGGGCTAATTACATGACCTGTTCATGGCATCTTTCTAAAAACAGTTGTCTTTGTCTCTCAGATATGCGGTGTGTTGAAAAAGAGATGGTGTAAAGAGGAAGATGCTGGAAAAAGAGAGGAAATGTCTACAATACGGTGGCAACGATCAAACCGATGGCATTAATCATAACCACTTGCTGCTGTATGAGATGCCTGCTTCCCGTCATTCTCCGTCTGCCAACACAAAATCTGTGGCACCCCTCTATCTCTCGCTCGCGCGCACGCACACACACACACACACACGCACACACACACACACTCACACACACACACACACACATACACAGATGACTGGACCCCTCCCAACTCAGCCACTGCTCAGACAACCCTAAGCCCAGCTAGCTACTCACAGCCAGTGGCTAACAGCTTCAGACAGGCGTGGGAGCGGGACTGTATCCAAGCAGGATCTGCCCCCAGAGCTGCCAGGTCAGGCAGGACAAACAGGGGCTCAGGCCAGGAAACAGGCCCTCTGCCTCGGGGCCTGCGGCCTCTTGCTAATCCCCCTCCCAACCACCCCAGCAGAGCCTCCCCACACCTCTCTGCACCTCCACACTCCCATTGCTCTCATGCTGCTCCGTTCATGTTCACATGCGGGCTGAACACTGTACTGTACTCCAACAACATGCAGCGCTGGTTAGCATGTTTCACCCAGATTGACACAGTACCTCCATCTGCGAAAATTAAAAAAACGACCTTTAGTTTTTTTATTGATATGTTGCATCAACAGGAAATGTAGCCTCCTTCTATGATGATTTTCTGATTATTTGAGATAAGAGGCAATAGAACAACAAAGACGATGGCATTGTACCAAAACTTTCAGAGTGCACCAACAGCTGTGGGTAAAGGCAGACAGAGGGCTTCACTTCAAGCTGAGAACGCTGAATGTGCTTCAAGTTGATTATAGGACGTGTCACAAGAAGATCGCAGCGTTGAGATTCACTTGAATTCTGACTTTATTCAAACTTCTTCCCTTCTGATGCAAGCCTGCACTTCATATTTCATGTGATAGGAATCCAAAACGGTTTTACCCGTAGCAAACAATTTCTATTTGCTCATGTATCCACACCATATACACTCAAATGTAAAAGCCAAAATGAGAGTTTCATATACGACGTTAAAATGCCTTTAATCAATGTTTACTGATAAGGACTGAAGTGACCAGTGGTCATCAGATCAGGAACATGTCTGCATCAGAAGGAAAAAAAATTTCAAGACTGCTGAAATTAAAAATAGATTTCTAAATTCTTTCATATGAAACACACTTTGTTATTTAAAAGCCGTAAATGTTTTGTAGGACCTCCCGTCTTTGGAAGACGTTCAGAAACACATTTGATATCAATGAGAATAAAAAAAACAAAGTGATTTTCAAATTGTCCTTAAAAGTGACACTCATCTTTGTCCACTTTGCCCTAAATCATGTCTGTGCTTCGGTAATGTAATTCAAAGTTTCACTTTAAGGAGAAAACAGAGCATCCTTCAACATGCCCCTCTGCTGTCAGGTTTCACACACAGTAATGGTGTGTGTTGATCTCTGACAGTCACTGGTCTACAGGTTGTGTTCCTCTTTTTGATGAAAACCTAAGAGATACAGAGGATGAGAGGGGCAGATGGAGTTGCTGAGTAAACACTTGGAATCCATTCATTCGCAAAGTGGCTCCAGGGGATGGAGAGGAGGAGGGGGGCATGAGAAAAAGAGGGGGAATAAAAGAGTGAGACAGAGAGAGAGAGAGAAACACACGAGAGAGCACAACCTTTTTCTTGCTCAAGCTCATCAAGTACGGGCCAGGGCTCCTGAAAACGCAGGGATTACCAGGGTACTGGGGCTGTGCTCGCCTGGGCCGCCTCTGCTCACTCCTGCACTGCACGCTACACTGCCCTGCTAAAGCACTGCACATGGTTCTCACACACACACACACACACACACACACACACACACACACACACACACACACACACACACACACACACACATACATACAAGCACGCAACCAAGACACAACCAGGCATGCTTGCTTTTAATGCTCATCACTCATTTGGTAAAATTCACAAAGGTAACAGACACAAAAAGGCAGATGCTCATGTTTGGACAAAAGTATTTCTAGAGAGCAAAATATGTAGATTTTCCAAAGAAAAAGTCAATTAATTTTCATCAAATGTCAGATATTTATGATGTGACTGAAGATACACTGAGTGTTCTTGACGTTTATGGTCAGACGAACACCCGCTGTTCTCCAAAGACACCTTAGGAAATCCCCCAGACTCCACCAGGGATGGAACCAGAATCATCCACAAGAGTGAACGCCAAACTGAGGTCACATCCTGTGAAGATAAGCACTGCAATTAGAAAATTAGGAGATGAGCGCCACGTGCATGAGGTGGAAAACGTCTGTAGGCCGTCTGATGGATGGTCCGCAGTGATGCTCTGCAGGTTATTTAACAGGAAAAGGAGATATTTTTAAGCTAACAAACATGGATAACAAAATGTTATCGTTTGACAAGACCATTGAAAATAAATCTGAAATTCTTCAATTAGTGTTTTAAAAGTGTGATTTACAATAACAACAATGGATAATCCAAAAAATCTACAGAAAGAAAGAATAATTTACATTCAGCTGTGCTTCCTCATGGAATTGACACCTAAAACCGAGAGATTACGCCCACAGCGTTTCGGATTTGGGTACTTTGAAGGGACAAAATGACCAGGAGAGCCACCCAGGTAAGGTAAAAAGTCAACAATTCGTTAATACTCTGGTGCTTAAATGTTGAGCCAACTGAGGGAAGGCCAGCGAACTGTGGAGATCATACACCATCTGATCTGGCGGTGGCCTGACAACAAGGAGCGTTTCTGTCCCTGGATGGGAAGACTAGGCTAAACAGCAGTTGTAAATATATGAACAAATATGAACGTAGTAAATGGAAAAATGAATTTTGAATGCTGAGTCAATAAAAGCTGAGGGAGTTCAGCTTAGTTATCCAACTGAAGAAAAATGCTGCCTGTTGGTTTTACTGTATAAGGCTCTGTGTATTTGAGGCATTCCTGGAAGCCTATGTGGACCAGACTGGCAGACTGGCTAGTGATGAGTAACAGCTTTACCGCAAAAGGGAAGAAGGGCAGGGGTGTGGGCTTCATAGCTGTGTGTGTTGGGGGGGGGGGGGGGTTAATCATGTGTGCATACATATGTTAAGAGAGTTGAGGACAATTTTCCTTTCACTTCATTCTGGACATGAATTCAAGTCTTTCTTGCATCTTTATCGCCCTCCAAAGTATCAGTGAGGTCACCATGACATCGACAAACGCTTCAGGAGACGTCACGGTTTCGGAGCAGAGAGCGAGCTGAGAGAGGCGGGCTCATCAAGAGACAAGGACTTTCATTCAGTGACTCCGTGTCTCTTCATACAGCTGTCTTTCAACATGCTCTTCTCACTCTTTCACTCCTCATCCTCAGGCCGGATCTTTTACTCCAAATAAAATACATTAAACCATCTTACCAGTAAAACAAAACCCATAAACTCCAGCAAAACTTTCACAAAACTACAAGATGTGGTATCTCTTATATCACCTTTGTCAACAGAACTTGTTATTCACCTCAAACCCTTGAGGTCCTGGCATTGCCTGGTGGTGAGAGATGGCCAGCCAGCATGCCGACACACAGCAGCAGCAGCAGCAGCAGCAGCCAGTCTCAAGGTTTTATTACACACACACACACACACACACACACACACACACACACACACACACACACACACACACACACACACAGCAACAATAAGTGCTCGGCCTTTACACAGATCTCATGCTTGTCGCACACAAACACACACCACCACACGGCTCTGTTCAACCTTTATCATGAAGGTTCATTAAGACAGAAAGGTCAGAATAAACCAAGGATGTTATACACTAGACACAGAATTTATATATGTGTGTGTGTGTGTGTGTGTTTGTGTGTGTGTGATTTTTTTTAACGTTTAGCTACCATGGGACCTACCAATACCCTCCCCCCTTTGTCTATCCCTTCATATCTGTCTTAGCAGCCCAAGTGTCTGCAGTGTTTACCATCTGCTCCCACACCCACGATCCTACCATTGTCTCTCCTGTCACTCAGGACAGGTGGGATCAACGCCCAATTTGTTGTTTAAGACTTGTGCGAACAAATATCCAGTAGAACTGCAGTTAAGAGAACTTGCTAAGTACATATTCACACACAAGGGAGGAAGACACACATGCAATGTCACACACATACAAATGCCATTGGGCTTTCAGCAACAAAAAGGGAAGGCTCATGTTAACTTTGTCTTTGGGTTTCTTCATTCTATGGATGGAATATTGGCTATATAGGGGTGTAAAGTCTGATTGAGATTAATTGAGAGTGACCAAAACCTAATATATATATATATATAAAATAACTCTTATTATGTTGCTCATTGTTATTGCCCAATGAGATGGACGCTCCCACCACAGTTACAGATGTCTGTATTTCTTGAGATGCTTCTGACCTTTTGGCACTGTTGAGTTCGTGACATAAGAAGAGGACAAAGGAAAAGTAGAGCTGAGTTGACTCCACTGGCTTCAAGCAGATTCATGTTACTTCAAGGTAGCGGTTGGACGAATGGCCCACCTTTCTAGAGTTAAGACAGTTCTGCTTCTGTGGTGTCATCGAC
This sequence comes from Aulostomus chinensis, assembly GCF_037954235.1. Classification (NCBI taxonomy): domain Eukaryota; kingdom Metazoa; phylum Chordata; class Actinopteri; order Syngnathiformes; family Aulostomidae; genus Aulostomus; species Aulostomus chinensis. The sequence goes on along the minus strand of NC_141333.1, from coordinate 15,655,333 downwards.
ACCCTCACTTATGTTTCAATCCAAAACCATTTCAAGACTTACCAGGAACTTCTGGATGGCACTGCCTCATCCTGTCCAGCTGGACCTGTGGAGAGAACCAGAAGATGCCTGCAGACATCAGTGTAATTGTGCTTCATGTCAAAGGCGGAAAGCGAAACCCATCATCCCAAAGATGGCTGACTTGCCTGTATGTATGCGTACAAGGAGTATACTTTGACCTCCTCAAAAACATGGATTTTTCTGAAGGTCTTCACCGATGACATTTTTGGGGATCAGGGAACAAACTTCACAGGAGGGAATAAAGAATGACAAGAGGCTACATCAACTCTTCCCCTACTCCACAGACAGTACAGGCACCAGAGAAAATACACTTTTGCTTTATTCACACTTCAATAGCGTCTGGGAACAAGAAATACGCTCCATGAAGAAAGCTCTGAAGACAACCATTGGTACACAAATGGTCACTTCAGGGGTTCTAAGGACAGTCTTGACAGAAATTGAACCCATTTCAAACCCTTTAGCTATATAACTTCTGATATCACAGATTTCACAAGTGGCAAAGAGACACTTGCAGTTAAACTCAGTTGCAATGTAGATTAATCAATTACTGAGAGCCCTCTGGCCTGTGGGGAAAAATGGCACACCTCCTTCAAAGCAAAGATGGCTGCATCATATATCAGACCTGGAGCTCATCTGATTGCACTTCCTGCCCTCCCTGAAAACTTATGGTTTAATCTTTAATCGTATTATTTTCTTTCTAGGACTTTGGGGTGGCTGAAGTGAGGACACATACATTTATTTGTTTGTTTTTTTAAGACTTACATAAATTTATTGGACATAGTTTTTGCCAAGCTGACGCACTCCTAGGAAGAGGAACCTCCACACGGCTACTTCAACTAGCAAGGATAAGCACAGTACCCATAAATGCACCACCAATACCTTCTGGGAATATCATCCACTTGTTGCTGTGAGGCGACACCTGGCTTGGACGGAGAGGTGGGCTGCTGCAGCTTGAATGGGAATGTCGACTTGTACGCATGTATGTTTAACAGCAAAAATAAACCGTTGTGGAGAGACAGCTTTGCTGCTGTTGCCTTCTACCCAGATGCCCATGGTGAAGGCCAACCCTTCCTTTTGAACCCCTTTCCTTAATAGTAATATGATTTCATTTCTAACACGTAAAATTACAGATAGCAGCCAGTGAGAGATTTTATACATTTATATGTATAACAGCCATATAATGTCAGTCGGTATACAGAGTACAGTGGTTTATCCTACAAGAGTTCCACAGCAAGAACTCCTACAACATGAATTATCCAACTTCTTTGGTCGTGTATTTTTAAGAACCGATCACAATAAACGAGTCAAACGTATAAAAGTTTCCGTGAAATCAAGTGTTCCCTTGCATAGAGGAGTAAAATGTTTTATTCCAAAAGAAGAAACTTAAAGTTCTAGCTTGGAAACAAGAAGTCCTTCCCCTGGTAGTGAACACAGACCCTTACACCCATCTAGTGGTTGCCGGCCAAACTGTAGTTTTTATACATTCGATACTTATAGCTTTTCAGTCACTGATGAATCCATGAGTAGATGTTGCATTCTTCTTTTATGTCTGGAACCTTCCTTGCATAGTGTATGAAGGTTTGAAAAATGTATTTTTATGTTTAACCATCTATCCTGTATGCTGTATCTATCCAAATATAATTCACATTATTATTTGGTGTCTTCCAGAGCAAAGATGAAAATTTTATAAGGCTTCATGAGATTAAAAGTATGTACGAGGTTGTGCAGCACTGAGTAACGCTCAACAGCTGACGTCTGTCAGCGTCAACGGAGGAATTACAATCCACCGCGAATCAACGAGCAAGGAAAGGTGCGGAACTTTTGTATCCTGCGCTGTTTCAGTCGGAGTACAAATTAAGAGAGCAGGCGGGCCGCTTCAAAATAAATATGGCGTCAAGTAGTTTCCTAAATATCCACGACGACCCCGAAAGGTAACGTTAGGTTTTTAATGTCATTTCTTATAGGAAGAAAAACCCCTTGTGCTATATTTAGCATCTTGTTGGTGAATTTTACGGCGTTCAAACTGTCAGTTTATTTGTTGTATACATAATATAACCTTCTTATTATTTACTATTGACCTCAATGTTCAGTTGGACGGGTTCAACCCAGTATGTGGAATGACTTGCAAGGATGTTGCTAGTAAAGCCAGCAACAGTGGAACTGGAAAGAAAAGGGTCAAAGCTGGAGCTAAATGTAAGTTAAGTATTGATTGAATTTCACAATGCGTCCATTTGCTTAAACCTGAGAATCACATTCTTTTAAGTTTTGCTGTCGCTTTTCTAACATGGCCTGAAATCTCAGGTTTATCAGTCGTATACTAGATTTTTAATTGTCCGAGTTCTGTCTTATACACCGTGCACTTCCCTGATGTCCTTCCATATACGTGACATGGAAAAAATAATGAGGGAAATAAGACAAAGGCTTTATAAGACTACATACTCATCTTCTGAATTAGAGCAATGATCGATGTTTGCATATGTTAATATTATGTTGAAGCAATGATGCCTCATGATACTGAGGCGCCATCGCTGCTCGTGTACTGCAGGCCACGTTCTCAGCTGGATTACTTTCACCCAGACTTTGACACAGTAGTCATTAAAGGGTAAGCTGCTTCAAACTCCCTCAAATGTTTGGATTTCGTTGGAAATGGGATCAGCCTTTAGTGGTTTTCTTATCTGTTCCTCTAACAGTGATGGTGCTGTGAGTGAATGAGGAAGAAGTGCTCTTATCTCCTCATGGGAAAGGATCATCAGATGAATAACTTACTGGATTTGTAGGTCAGAAAATGTTTTGCATTGACTTTTTCGGCACAACATAACTGTCAAGAAAAAAATGCCCCATATTGGTTTGAGAGGAAGTACATCAATTTAATGAGAAGGGCATTGTGACAACGTTTATCAGGTGAATGTGGTTAGTTTTAAATTAGACTGTCAATGGAGAAAGATGTGAAATTGACCCAAGATCAAAAACAGTTTTTATCCCCTTAAAAAAATTGGAAACTGAAAGGCACTAGGAAATGTGTGGAGACATCAGTAACCCGCTGATGTCAAGCATCTCCCTCTTAACACACTTAACCCCTGCTGATAGCCCCTTTCCTACTAAATGTGTGTTCGTCCATTTTAATAGATTATCGGCTAATTTTAGCTCATTCATCTGCTTGACCCAGGTGAGGGAAATAGATGGTTAAACATAATTATCTTGATGTTGTTGTTTTTTTAACCTACATTCATTGCTGGGGAAATCAAAATCTGTCTGTACTAAAATTGTTCATGTATTTCATTGTTGTTGTTTTTCCACATTATTTTCCATATGTGCCCGACAAAATATATTTGGACTTCATTCTAAATAAGAGCACTTTATATTACTTTTAAAAAAAAATTGTTAGGAAATTGGTCATTTGGAGAGATTAACATTTGCCAACCATTATGCATGTCACACTCTGATTAACAAACCATTTGCTCAAAACCTTTTTTCTTTTAATGGACTATCTTGAAAAATATCAAATGTACAAACATTTCAGACAAATACTCTAATGGAACAGATGGTAGTGAAACTCTAAATCATGAAGTAAATACAGATTACAAAACAAGTCTGCAGGAGAAAAAGGTAAGAGAAAGAAAATCTATTTGGGGCAGACAGAAAAAAGGAGCTGCATTTCACTTATTTGAAAAGATCTCGAGAAGTTAATAGTTTTGTTGTTATTTCATGTATAAAAGTTTACTTATATATTTATTTACGGATATATTCTTCAAATCCCCACAACTGACCTACGAAGTTCGGAAGGCCTGTAAATTTACCGAGCGAACAAAATCTACAGTTGCGCCTGATACCGGATGTGACGTATCACTAAACGAAGCGACGTCAAATTGGATTGGTCCAGCGAGGAGGAGCCCGTGAGAGCCAATGAACAGCAGGAGAGGACACCGTCGCGTGTGTGTACAAATGATTTTATTCCATATATAATTGTCATTTTAATGAAAATGTTATGCAAGCTTCTGTCATTTTGTTGTGTTTGACGACATACTCCATGTAGTTTACTACTCACTCGGTAAAACTCGCGTGAAAGCTGTCTGTTGAAGCTAGCCAACACGCTAAGCTAACGTGATGAAGTACTGTTAGCTATAGTGCTCGCTGACACTGTTTACAATACAGCCAAAAGTCTCAGACTTCAGCTTGCGAGGTTGTTACTCTTTATTTACAGTCCGTGATATTGAGATTGAACGATTTGATATTACATTTGCAGAGGCAGTAATCAAATTAATTCGATAAATATTTTAGCTTGTTTGTGATGTTCTTGAACTGAACTTGGTTTTAATGGGATTTGTTGCATTCAGCTGTAGCTTAAATAAACGTCAAGGAAAAACCAACTGAAAAAAATCTTTCAGTGTTACCAGTTAGATTTAGAATTGAAAATGTCCCTTATCAGCGTTTCTGGCGAACAGTTTAAAAAGTTTTACAGCGCTAACTTGTGATCCTCATGCTGGGGTACATTATTGCAGGTCCGTTGATGTGTTTGTAAAAAAAGAAACCATTCTGATCGGTGGGTAAAATATTGCTACATATTAAACATTTCAAGAGATTATTTTTATTTCAATAAAGGTCACATATTACTGATAATTTTGAACAATTTGCTTCACCAGTCAAACATACACACTGAAACTAGCATGAATGAATGTGAAAATCACAAACAAATGTGTTTTAAATACATGCGTTTTATTTAATGCCAACATAGCACTAAAACATTTCACAAAAATAAAGCCATTTCTGGCACATTTTTGCATGCTGAGCTAGTGTGCTTATTTGATATGTACGAAGTTTGTGTCAAACTGAGCGTAGGCTGGCGGGTAGCGATGTGGACGATCAACAAATGATGCGTTTGTGTCGTGTATACCTGACTACTGTCCCGTTCACTGTATCACAGCTCTTCTTCTCTGAGGAGGGGTGCACCAGCAGGGGGAGAGTGGAGACAGAGGAACCGAGACCATTGGCAAGGCAAAGCTCAGGTTAAGGAGGAAGAGGTAATACCAGGGCAACAGGGACAAGAAACAGTACCCAGGGGCACCTGTCAGACTATGTGTCCTACTTATGAGCTGCAGAAGCGGGAGTCACAGAACTGCCTGCACCGCTTTGAGATGTTAGCAGGTACAGAAAGAGACCGGAAGCCCAGAGGAGATCCACAGCGAGCTATTAAGGAATATTCCAGACCAGCTGCGGGGAAGTGCTCCACAAACTCCTCTGACCTTCGCCCACCAGCTGTGCTGCTTAAAACTGTGTGTTATCTCATTGATGAGATAGCTGCGTCCCCTCGTCTTCATCCTTGGACAGAGGCAAGTAGTATGTACACATGTTGTGTGAAAGAAAGCTGATTCGCATCTTTGTAGAACCAGTAAAACTGAATGGATTTCTTTGATTGCATTCCAGGTGTACAGCTTTGTCTTCGATCGGCTGCGTGGTGTGAAGCAGGATATGATCATCCAGAGGGTTCACGGGCTGGACTGTATTACTATGCTGGAGAGGATGATACGTTTCCTCATCTATGCCTCATACCGTCTTTGTAGCGAGCCCCTACGTCTCTACGACCCGTGCATCAATGACCGACATCTCCAGGAGAACCTGAGTTGGCTGTTGGACTGTTACGCCAATGGAGCAGGACCTCACCCACACCAGGAGGAGTTCCAGGCTCTCTGTTTGCTCTATAATTTAGGTCAGTGATTTTGTCTTAGCACTTTTAGAAACGTCTTTGCTGGGATGTGGTATATGAGATACACAATTGTCTTTCATTTAATAAACCAAATTTGGATGTAACAAACATGGAAATGCTTCTGTTCGGCCGCCTTTCTCTTGAATGTGTAGTTTTCACACAAGGATATTTTAAAATTGCCCTATGCTGTTTGTTTGGCAACATTTTCATGCTTTGTTTCTTCCTCTTGTCCTCGAGGTTCCACCCGTGCTATGCAGCATGTCATGGAGCTGCATGAACAGCTTCGCAGCACTCCTGATATCTCCCTCGCTCTCTCCATCAACCAGGCTTTTCTAGAGCGAAACCCTGTTCGTTTTCTCCGACTTGCAAAAAAATTGACCTTCCTGCAGAGTTGCGCTTTGCACCGACACCTATTATCGTGTCGCAGAGACTTGCTGCAAATATACAGCCACGGATACAGCAGCCGAAACTGTCGCTTCCCCCTGGAAAGGTTGTCTCAACTCCTGGTCTTGGATCTGTCTGTCACAGCTCAACTCTGTCAGGTGTACGGAGTTGAAGTGAATCAGGACAACCAAGTGGTTTTCTCCAAGGCTGCATTCACTGAACCAGAACAAGCAACACTGCACTGTAAACTGAACCACAGCATCGTGGCTGAGAAACAGAAAGACCTCACGATCACCAGCATCATTCATGGTCGCACCTCAGACAAAAAAAGGAGTAAATAAACAAGGAAGTGACTAACTGTATTTGCTGCCTTCCCATCCACAAGGAGGTCCTTAGAAACTGACGGATTTGTCCCAGACACTTCCGCAGGACAGCTGCGTGGTTTCTTATTTCAATACGTTTCATTTTGCCGCTTTGAATACTGGAAGTTTACCTCAAATGTTGTCCGCTTGCTCTATGAATATTAAACACTGTATTTTTTAAATGAGCGTTGGTATTATTCATGCATCAACTCAGGAAATGAGAGACCTGTTGGTTCTTTCATCTGCTCTCTCTTTTTGGGCCTTGTACATCCTACAAGAGCTTGTTTACTGGAACCTATTTGTGGAAACCTACTGGAAAGTGTTCTCTGTACCAATGTATCCTGTCTCAATAAAATAGACATTATAAATTACAAGGTTAATTCCCTTTTTTATCATTACAATCCCATTAATAAGAAGTAACAGTTGTCCTGCTGTTGCCTCTCAAACCACCAGGGTTCAAGGAAAGGAGTAATGATAGAAATAAATCAGAATTATAACAAAAGGTGGCCTAAATTTTTTTGGTTAGAACATGTGTTGTCTTGGGCCAAAATTCTTAGATTTTTTCTTTTCCACACCTTTCAGCACAATATTCATGACAGCTCCATCCTGTAAAATGTCTGCTGTCACATAAAGAACAAACAAAGTCATGATGTAACTAAAGTTATTGACAAGCTAGGGAGTTCGATACAACATAAAATAAATCAGCATTAAACAGCAAGTCTCAACTGAACTTTTAGGTTTTTTTTTTACTAGTATTTGTTTTATTTATTTATTTTTTTTGTTGCTTCATTTATCTGCAAAAAGCTATGCCGGGCCTGGAAATTGCTATATTCCGTTTTCCCATGTTCTTGATATGGACCCTGAGAAGAATTGGCCTTTAATTTCAACTCGTGGATACCTTATTGCATTGAAGCCTATTCGCCACTGGAGGGCAGCAGAGATCTGTACAGGGTGTCATCTTTCTGAAAGGGAAACGTGGGAGCACATTTTCCAGAATTTTGCTTTGATTTCAGCATGTAAAGTGTTTCCTCTTCTACTAATTAAACGCATGACTTTCCTGTTAAGCTTTCAATCATGAAACATACAGTGTACAACCGTAGAAACAACAACTGCATGAAAACTCAATGAAGAGCAGGTAAGTGTGAGGATTCTCTCTCTCTCTCTCTCTCTCTCTCTCTCTCTCTCTCTCTCTCTCTCTCTCTCTCTCTCTCGGAGGGTCTGGTGGAGAAGTTGAGGGGAGGTATTGACGTGAATGAAGCGCAGCCTGACTACGATCGCCTCCTGCCTCGCTGCCGCAGCAGCGGAACAAACATCGAGCAACTCCAGAGACCACCGGGAAAAACCTTGAGCTGCACGGATTTTTACTGTAACTTAACAGTGACATTTCTGAGCACTTAAGTGGGAGGACGCTTGCAATTTGTAATGCTGAAATATGAGAGAACGGAACCGGGGCGGGTGAAGAAGGCACATGGGAGAGGACTGTCCATGTACTCTGGGCTCTAAACTAGTTGCCTGGAACTTTTTTTTTTTTTTTTTTTTTTTTTTTTTTTTTTTTTGCAAAGTGGGATGATTACAAAAAGTTGAGTTTGGTTCCGGACGACACGCTGCACACCTATCGAGCCGAGCGAGCTCCATGGAGCGACTGAAGGGGCTGTAAGACGCAAGACTGTTGAATCCTCATTGAACCTCCGAACCGTTTGAAGCTCCAGTCTCCGTCACCTCAGAGAGCCCATACCAAGAAACCAAAATGTTCCGGTTGTCCCTGACAGCTCTGAGTCTTTCGTGGACTTTGTTCATCTGCAGCGCGAGCAGAGGTTATGCACAAGACAGACTGTAAGTAGAGTTGCATGTGATGTCTCTGAGGTGGAGTGTTGCTTTGCAGCTCCAGCAGGAATTTACAAAAACAGCTCCACTGTTTAAAAAAAAGCAGGAGACACTAAAACAGTAGCCTTGTCATTGACGAATGTGCAGCAGCTGGCCGTTATATCCTAATGTTACCTGTCATTTCAGGTAATAATAGTGTCTTTAAAACAACTTGCCATTCACGTTTTTCACTTCCAGTCACTTGTTTTCATTCGAGCTTGCAGTGATCGGAACAAATGTTGTAGTTTCATCAGGGATGTATTTTTAAATTGGCATGTTGACTTTTAAATAAAATATCAGAATCAGCGAAACTGCTGGAGCGTCGACCACGTCGGTTTTAAGCAGGATTCTTCTTCTTTACAAGAACTCATAAAATAAATATGACAGGTATTAACGAATCTAAGTTGAATATTTTTGTGATTTTGCGCAATGATTGAACAGTGTGTGATTTAATATAGGAGTATGGATGATATTTGGTCATTTTTACGACAGAAGAGAGAAAAAAATGGATATATAAGCATCAGTCAAACAAGTCAGTTTTAAAATATCAGCAAATAAGACCAGTTATTGTGCTCCCTCTGACTGATTTTTTTTTTTTACATCAGACCTCTACATGATTGCTCCTGCTGTCTGCTGCTGAGGGGTTTACCCTGACCTTCAGAGATTTATTGTAAATAAATGTGAACTTCCAGGGAGGAAGGAGGGAGTGCAGCCCGATGTAGAGAATAAACTCAAAACTGCTGACAAGTGCAGCCTTGATAGAAGAAAGAAGAAAACTCAAACCTTTGCCATCTCAGGGTTGAAATTTGGGCAAAAGGCTAAGAACAAAGCGAATATGTAATCGAACCAAAAACAGAACTGCCGTCACCTACAAAAGAGAACCTAAATCCCCTCTCAGGCACTGAACAGCTCCCAGCTTAGGAGAAAAGTTGGACAAAAACAAGGAGAACCCGGAGCCATGTGACTGGTCTCCACCACCTGATCCAGGCTCATCCCAGTGCTGGTTAAACTCACTGTAGATCAAACGCGTAGAGTCAATTTCTTCGTATTATCTTCCTCTTCCTGAAGCCAGGGGATTTTCTCATGACTTTCTCTCTCAGGAACTGCACTTGCCTCTGGCTCTAATGCTGCAGTGCTGTAATGCCAACCACCTGATCCTTCTCTCACAGGCATGCAATTGGGTATGTGCTGGAGACTTGGCTCACTCCTAATTTGTGCGATCTTTGTTAAGGGAGTGAATTGGCCCGTTTACCTTTGGAAGTAGAGGTGCAGGGACTCGGACAGGTTTAAGAATGGGGATTTTTTTAGAATTTCAGGTACACTGTCAGCTTCTTAAACCAATACTTGTGGATTCTTACTCCCAGTATTAAAGTTATACATTTACTTTTCAGGGAATATACGCAATCCTCCTCAGAGCTGGACAGGGAGATAGACACCCTTCTCTCCTTTGTGAGTGCATCAGGGAACTGAGACCTACAGAGACCAGCTGATCACTCGTTAGCTTAGCGCAACGCATGGAAGTGGATGGGCGGTTTAGCATACCTCAATCAAAAGTTATCAAACGGTCTTCACCTGCATTAATAGCACTAAGGTTGTGCATAACATTCATAATGAAATAATAATGACAAAAACATTACAATTTCATAATCAACTGATTCAAACGGACTGTTGTGGAACTACTCTCTTGACTGGGCGCAGTGATTGGAGGCAACTCCTCAAAAGCCCCATTTATAACTTTGCCCAATTCATTTATTGACAATTGAGGAGCAACTCCTACTGCTCATCATGGCTGAGTTTGCAGGATAAGGATGATTACTTCTGGACTGATCGAGATCCTGAAACCTATCTATTTCATGACTTTTGACTAAGGTATGCTAACCAGCCCATCTACTACCATTCATTATGCTAAGCTAACTTGCTAGTCTCTGTAGGTCTCAGTTTCTTACTACACACACACACAGGAGAAGGGTATCTATCTTCTTGTCTGGCTCTGAGGAAGATGACAAATTGGTATGTTCCCTAAAACAACTCCTCCAGTAAGGTTGTATTTGCCAGTGGAGCCCTTGGAATTACCGGTGGGAGACACACTAACCCCATCCAGGTATTCCCGTCCTTCTAAATAAAACTTGAATTGTTTTTTCCAGACTCTTTAGGAGCATCAAAGAATGACCTATGCTCTCTGACCTCTGTGACAGGCTCCTTCCCTCAATGAAATGTCAGAATGACTGTGAGGAATCTTAGTCGTTACTTTTCAAAAGAGGTTCTGTCAAAGGTGCCAGACCACCCAAAGAAAAACACAAGCGCTGGAAGCTCATTGGCCAAACAGGTTGCTGGCAATTAAACCTGATCTTGCTGCACAAATCCATGGAATGTACTTGTTTGGGTGTTTTATGTGTTTCCACATACAAGTTAAGAAGGTGACCGACCAACATGTCAGGGATGTGTTGGTTGCAGAAAGTGAATGGCACGTCTGCTCATTTATGACATTTATTCACTCCTTTCTCCCCTTCATCACCTCTGTGTATCCTCCCTCCCTTCCACCTCCAAACAATATACCTCCCTCCCTTTTTCTACACCTTCCTCTCCTCTCAGGGGTTATTTGGTCGCCGCTCCGTCAGTGTTTCGAGCCGGGGTCGAAGAGAGCGTGAGTGTAACCATCTTCAATGCAAAAGTAGAAACTCGTGTCCAGGTACAGCTGTCGGTGAAGGGGCAGACGGTCGCTCACAGCCACGGCTCAGTGCTCGGTGAGAACACACTGATGCTCATGAGAGGTCGAAGAACACACGCAGCTATTATTTTTGATTGGAAATATCAGTTTGTGCTTTTATAGTGTTTGATTTGTCGGGGTTCCACCTCCGTGTGGCATGGAGACAGATTGCAACTGAATTTCCTACTAACCCAAAATGTAGTAAGAGTCAAGTAGCTCTCACAGCTCCTAGTCTACAGGTGATTCTGGTTTGTTAGAGATGAGATAAGCACTCACATTCCATAGTAATTATCTAATTGTTTCTATTCTAGACAAAGGAACTATCAAACTGAAGGTGAGTCCAACTGTGTGTCTCATGTGCATGCTGCTCTCCAGAGACGGTTAAATGCATGGCTCTATTTAGCGGTGACAGCTGCACAGTAGTGAGAGCCCCTTGTCCGTTTGTGCACATTCCTCAGGCAACATGCAAATCAACACTAACATTATTTGTAATGCAACATCTGTCTCTGCTCATTCATTGGGAATAAGGTAACAGCCTCAATGTAATATGCAACAGCTGTTGACGTGCATGTATGGTCCGCCGCCCCCGAAGGCTGGAATAGATCAATCTAGTATGCACCACTTGATTCATCCCCTCTCCCTCTCCCCCCACTTTAACCTCCACCCTCATTCTCGTGAAATACAGTCATGTATAGCGTCCTGGCATCCTCCTCTGGTGTTTAAATGTAGCTCTTTTATTGTGCTGTAGCTTATGTTGCAGCCCTGATTCTTCCTGTGTGTCACCAGGTTCCCTTGGGGCTGAGAGGCCAGGCCCAGCTGAAGCTGTGGGGGAACCGTCACCTCACTGAGGGAGGCTACATCTTCCACAACTACACCACAGTCACAGTGGAGAGCAAAGGCACCGCTGTCTTCATCCAGACCGACAAGCCTGTCTACAAGCCCAAACATAAAGGTTCCCTCATAGTGCACCTGGTAGTTAATCAGATAATCGATGCATAGAAATGCTGATCATTTTTTTTAAATCCCCAGAATATGAGTTGATCAATAGAATTTTATAAAATGACATTGAAACTTGGTTTGAAGGAAAAACAGCTGCTTATTTGGGAAAATGTGCTTATTTCCAGACAACAAAATAGACACTCTTCTGGCCTCTGTGTGGCCCACAGAGACCTGCTGAGTGCTAGTTAGCTAAGCACAATGAATGGTTGTTAATGGGAAGTGTTAGCTGTTAGCTTTGTTGAAAGTCAGCCAGTACATTTTTATTCCCCAATATGGGCTTTGCTGACATAAATAGAACTATGATTGTATGTAATAATGTTGTGAAATTACATTACACATTAAAATTCTGAGACACCATTTATTTAGAATTAGACACATAGCTGGAACTACTTTCCTGACTTGGCTCAGGGATTTAACACAGCACCTCAAAACTTTATCCAACAAAACCGAAATTTATTGACTTCTAATCAGATGAGCGACTGCTACTATTAATCATGGTTGACTTTGGAAGAGAGCATGAGGAAGACAAACCCAGATTCTGAATCCTGTCTGTTTGATGACTGATGACCTCTGACTGAGGTATGCTAACACTTCTCATCGACTACAGTTCATTACGCCACCTAAGTAGTGGTCAGCTGATCTCTGTAGCGCCTCAATGCAGCACGGAGGAGAGAAGTGTATTTGTCTTGTTGTCTGGCAGCAGCAAATAGGTTTACATTGGGAAAGGTTAGAGTTCCTTCAAAATAAAAGATTAAAATGAAACTGTTATTTCAATATTAATCAATACAATGATTAATTTAATGATTAATCAGGTCAGGCATTTGCTCTGTGATGTTGCACAGGTCTGTTGTTCCAAATAAATTAGTGGAAATGCTCAAATGCAGTGAGGTTTCCATGCGGAGGCAGTTTCTTTCTAATTGTTTGTTTCTTTCTTTGTATTCAGTGCTCATCAATGTCTTCACCGTCACACCTGACTTGAGGCCATTTAATGATAAGGTAATGTGTATTTTCTGTCACTGTAAAGCAAATGTGGCAATTTTACAAACTGGTAAATAAAACAATAAAGAATAACACTGTCGTACCTTGTTAAATTTCTTAGGGTTTTTATGAGAAGGGGGGGGGGGTGGGCTAAATCTGTATGACCTGTAAATTACTTTACAGAGCAATAGAACAAAATGTATAATATTTAGCTTGAACATACTTTTCCAGCCCTAATTGGTGGAATTAAGAGGAGAAACCCAGTCTCCCCCGAGTGCTGAAAAATGTACAGTAACCTGTTTACAGAAGCTGAGCGAGAGTCATTTCTCCTGGAATGTTAGCAATGGCTCCAAATATACTGTGCAACTGTGCAGACAGATGGTTTGTTGATGTTTGCAGCTATAAAGATCTGCTGCTGGTAAAGGGCTGCACTGGGGTTCACAGATGGATGATTGTTGGATAAAGATCGAGTGGGGTGAAGAACTGGAAGGAAGCACAGGATTCCTACTTAAAAAAGAAATCTAATTCGTAACATCTTGTACTTTTCTCTCTTTCTATTTTCTTTTTTTTTTTTTTCCCTGCAGATTGAAGCATATGTTTTGGTGAGTGGAGGCTGGTGGGACCACCCAGGGTTGGCAGAGTCACAACCGGGCCGGGGCAGCGGCAATTTTAGCTCCCAGCTTGGTCAGAGATTACAGTGCAAAGTCAGGGAAGCTCACGTAGATAACAGGGTGCTCCGTGTTGCAGAGCAGGGATAAACAACATGAAAGAAGAGCTCTTCCTTTTCTTCTCTTCCATCATTACCCCCCCCCCCCCCCCCACACACACACACAGTCACACACATTGTATCGCTCACCCATTCTTGCTGACTTTGCTCATTTATTCTCTCTCTCTCTGGATTCTGAGACATTTGTAGGTCAAATATCTGCTTTATAAGCAGCGTTGGGAGGCTCATGCTTGACCTCTGTCATAACCTATTGCTCTTACTGCTGTCCTACCTGCAGTCACTGTATCCCCTTAACAAGATTTGTATGACACCCAACCTAACAATTTGAGTAAATGACATTGCCATTATTATTTTTTTTAATGCTGATATTGTTCCTGATCTCTTGATTTTATCTCTAGGATCCACGAGGATCCAGAATGGTTCAGTGGAAGACCCTAAAATCTATCTGTTGTGGTGAGCCAAATCTCTCACCATCTCTTCCTGTTATTAATGTGCACTCTGTAGACTCAATGCCAACTTGAGCCCCAAAACAGACTTGTTAGCCACCCCCCTCTAAGGTAAAGAAATTGTAGATAAACTCCTTTCGTCTTTGCATGAAATAGGGAGGTTGATAGCTAATTAGCGTAGCACTAGGAAAATTCATGTTAGCAGGCTTCTGTCTCACCAGCTCAGCTTCCAAAACCTAGTTATTCTAGTTCAAGTCTAATTTTGAGTTTTAAATATAGTAAATAAATTGCTAGTACCTTCAGGCAGTGATACACTCGAATTCTCGCCTCAGATGTGTGTTTAAATGAAATTTCTCTCTCATCCAGGGGTTGTGAACATGAGCTTCCCTCTGTCTGACCAGCCTGTGTTCGGAGAGTGGTTTATCTTTGTGGAGGTGCAGGGCCACACCTATAACAAGTCCTTCGAAGTCCAGAAATATGGTGAGAATCTGCTCTGCACAAAGAGAATATGATGACAGTGAACAGCCCTTTATATTAAGACGCCAAGTATTCTTTCTATTTCATTTCACATTTAAGAATATTCTTATGATCCCCTTAGATCTTCCTGGTGCTTTGGTAAAGTCCCTGTAATGTTACTGAAATTGATTACTGCTGGGAGTATTTAGAAACAAACAGAAAAGCTACTCAATCATCACTCTTGATATTATTTTGTAGAATATTTACATTACTGACAGAAGTCCAAAAAGAAGAAGTACACAAGAGCTTACAGTACAAAACAACTAACCTACACTAAAAGGTAACTGCAGTAATACGCTCCCTCCTTCACAGTGATGCCCAAGTTTGAGTTAGTTGTGGATCCTCCTCGCTACATCCGTGACCTAAACGCGTGTGAGCAGGCCACCGTCAGAGCCAGGTAGGTCCCCTCACACCGGCTCCGTAATAGAATACAGGCGACAACTTTTGTGTCTTGCCAACCACAAACATTCCGGGCTTGATGTTTGATACATTTTCAGTAGAGTAAGCTTAACAATACAATTTCCCACAACTTTTTACCAGATGTAAGATATTTTTTTCCATGTTAAAATGTTTGACAGATATACATTTGGGAAACCAGTGACCGGGAAGTTGACAGTGAACATGACAGTGAACGGAGTGGGCTACTACCGTCATGAGATGGGTCACCCTGTGATTAAAACCATGGAGGTCAGTTTGATTACTCTCAGCTCATCTTCATTGTCTTAATTATTAGTTCCATCAGCTCAACTACTATTATTACCACACATGCAACTGTTATTGATGCTGATCCCTGCTTTGCACGTGAACAATACCGGATCACTGCTCTGCTGTTCTCAGATCAAAGGTTCTGCAAACTTCAGCCTGTGTGTCAAAGACATGATGCCTTTAGATGTGGCTGACCACTTCAGGGGCACGGTGAGCATTTGGGCGTCAGTGACCAGCATTGACGGAAGCAGGCAAACCACATATGATGATTCCACGCCGGTCCATAAACAGCTGATTGATATTAAGTACTCCAAGGACACACGCAAACAGTTCAAGCCTGGTCTGCCATACAAAGGGAAGGTAAGACATCAAAAAGTTGCCTTTGATACTGCGGATGCACAATAACACGTTAGACTGTTCAACGCCTCTTCACAACTTCCTCTAGATTGAGGTGACCTACCCTGATGGAAGCCCAGCTGATGGGGTGAGGGTGCGTGTAAAGGCAGAGCTGACCCCCAAAGACAATGTCTACACAAGTGAACTGATCTCCAAAGATGGCCAGGCTACCTTCGAGATCCCCTCCATCCCAACCGCGGCACAGTATGTCTGGCTAGAGGTCAGTGGTCAGTTTAGTTTGAAGTAATAGAAAGAGAGAGAGATGAAACCTGGGTTGTGTTTGTGTTTGTTTGTTTTTTTTATATATTGGGACATATAATGTTTTGTTACTCCTGCTGTAGACAAAGGTGACCTCCATTGAAGGCAAGACCGTCGGGGACCAGTACCTGCCTAGTTATCTGTCCATCAGCAGCTGGTACTCTCCCAGCAGGTGTCACATCCAGATCCAGAGCCCGAGCGCCCCTCTCCAGGTCAGTGCCACTCCTCGGAGAACTACTCTGTAGTATCATCCTTAATGTGATCCTGACTGTGTATTTACGTCTTTCTACATGTGCAGGTGGGACAGGAGGCAGAAGTGGCTCTCAAATCTACCTGCCCCTGTAACGTAACCTTGCACTACGAGTTGGCATCGAGGGGGAACATCATCCTGTCAGGCCAACAGCCGGCTAATCTAACAGCCTCACACAGAGGGAAAAGGGCTACAGTTACCTTTGACAAAAACATTCATAGCACCCAAATGCCTCCATCTGCATCTGGTAACTACAGTATCATTATCCACTGGACTTGAATAATGACACAATGATAACGAAAACAATGGTGCCGGTGATGTCTTTTTGCTCTCAGCATCACGTGTAAGAGCATCCATCACCAACCTTTTCAACTCAAGATCATCTACAGAGTCAACAGAGCCTCAAACCACATGCACAAATTCATTGAGAGAAGACTTTTCAAGCTGAACTCCATTCAGAATACTCACAAGTTCAACGTTTTTTGCTTTTGATCTTTTGTAAATAATGTTAAAAAGTTCTACTTTATATAAATCCTGATTTTGTTACTTCGGTACGATTTTGACCTTTTTAGTGTGTTTAAATCACAGCAAAATCAAAGATTGAAGTCTTTCAAGCACAATTCCTGGAGACAGCTATGAAACTCACCAGGCTAACTGATGAGAATAACTTTCTCATGTTCAGTATTATTGACAGTCTCAGGGTAATATGATGGATTCCACTGATACCGGACAGCAACATGATTGTTAGATCACAGTTGAAATGATGTATCTTGAGGGTACATAAACTTCTACTGTTAAATACCAAAAAGACGTTTCTCCAAGATTGATGAGTTGATATGTTATAGTTTGGAGGTCAAGTCCTCCAGTTTCCTTTTATCCTTACATCCTGCTCCGTGTGTTACAGGCTCCTCCTCCCCAGCCGAGATGGACAGCTGTGTGTCTTACCTGCGTTTCCCCGTCAGTCACAGCATGGCACCCCTCAGCCGTCTGCTAGTCTACTACGTGAGGGAAAACGGGGAGGGCGTCACGGACAGTCTGCAAATCCCCATCCAGCCCAACTTTGAGAACCAGGTTTGCGTTATTTTAAAACAAAAAAGAATATATATATGTGTGGGTGTGTGTGTGTATGTATATATATATATATATATATATATATATATATATATACACATATATATATGTGTGTGTGGGTGTGTGTGTGTATGTATATATATATATAAACACACACATATACACACACACACACACACACACATACACATATATATATGTGTATATATATATATATATATCAGTACATCACAGTAGAACACAGAGGAAAATGGCTTTATCGGCTATATCTACATCGTATCTAGGTTAATTTTTTATCCATAAACAAGTCCATTTTCATGTTCTCATAAAAGTAATTGCTTTGTGTGATGTTTATTACAAATGTAGCTCAAAGTATTCCCTCTATACACCTTTTGGAGCAGAGCCCATGCACCAGCTCTGTCCACAGTGTAACGCCTGTAAACAAACAGCTGTGTTGGCCTGGGAGAGCTCCCCAGTTCCTGCCTGCATTAGGTGGAGTTAACTCCCTGAAGTATTTACAGCTCCCTGGTATGCCATTACAACACTCTGCCTGTGTGTGTGTGTGTGTGTGTGTGTGTGTGTGTGCGTGCGTGCGTGCGTGCGTGCGTGTGCGCGCGCGTGTGTGTGTGCATGTCGGAGGAGGGGGGTTGTGAAGGCATGATGAGACAGAGGCCATACGGGCCGCAGGCAGATGAGTGGGGTCGTGACAGGAGAGGATGACAGGTTACGGAGTGGTGAAAGGAGGGCAGCGGAACCGATTAACAGGACTAATTTGTGACTGCGCGGAAACCAAAAAAAAACAGAGGTTTGATGTGTGGAGATTTACGGTCCACTCTCACCATCTCTCCATCTTTCAAAGGCTGTAGTTTTCCACTCCGCAGTGTTTTCCATCATATATCACTGCTTAACAATATGCATTTGTCATTCTATAATTATTCTATTAAGATACTCAAATTACCACTGAGGAACAATAACACAACACAGCCAGCCAACACTGAAACAGCTAGAGAGCATTCAGAGAGCGCATACCTACCAAGGCTACATGAATACAGAATATGAATGCAGTATCGTCAGATTCTCTGCTTAGCTGTTCCTTGCAACCGCTGAAAATAGTTCCTCCAGATCACACGATCTGTACCATGTCTGGGTGCCTTACACTTATATCTGTTGTCACAATCAATGGTGTCAGCTTATTTTATCTAAATATGCTCAACTGTATTCCGAAATATTGACTATGATGTCAAAGCTAGATCTGCTAGGCAATAGATGTTGAGTATGATCATAATTAGGGCCTGAGCCAGAAGGTACTTCAGGCGAAGACCCTAATATTTTTTTTCTTTTCTTCTGACATGTCCAGAAAAATACCTCTATATATATTATCAATACTCCCCAGAACAGTATTCAGGATCCAGAATCTACAAATCGATGGCCTCCAAACATTGACCACTCGTTCCTAATGATATTATCTATCTTTTGACCTAATTTCATCAAAATCGACCCATTATTTTTTGAGATAACCTGCTAACAGGCACCAATATTACCTCCTTGGAGCAGTTAATTAGGTAGCTGATAACATTTGCTGGTTCCAGTCAATCAAAGGGGATGTTTACAGCTTTTCTCCACTTGATATCTTTATGTTATAAAGTTTGGTACACCTAGTATCATAAAGAAGATGTCGCCTCAGATTGTAGGATTGTTTAATGACACGTTATGGTCAATGGATATTTTATGGATAAAAATATTGACAGATAAATAAAAAGAAACAACATTATCAGAGGGTACTTTAATGTTGGATTTTTGTTCATGTTTTCTGGAGGTCTCTCTTTAATTCTCTTCACCATGACACCTCGGGTACACCTTGAGACACCTTCATTTGAAAAAGAAATTGAAATTATTTTGCCGGTCAAAGGTCAAGGTCACTGTGACAGGCATACACCCCAAGCGTTTTATATACAATTGTGATAAAGAAATGTAATTTTCCTGAATGCGTGTTGTTTGAATTGCAGGTGTCTGTTTCTTTGTCAACTAATGAGTCCATGCCGGGCGACCCTGTGACCCTACATGTCCGAGGAGAGAGGGGCTCTTGTGTTTGTGTGGCGACTGTGGACAAAAGTCTTTACCTGTTGAAGCCAGACTTCCAGCTTAGTCCAGACAAGGTTGGTCCTCACATTAAAATGTGACTTATAGTTAAGATTTTACTGCATCTGATTCATGTTTTTCTTCAAAGAAGTATAAAAAAAATCATTAAAGTGATGACTTTTATTAGATGTATCAGTTTAATTTATTAGAGCAGAAATGCCTAAATGTCAGTGTGCTGGCCTGAATGTTTTTCCTCGGTGCAGGTGTTTAAAGAGCTGGCAGACTTCGACGTGTCAGATGCCTTTGGCCTCCCTAAAGATGACGGACACTTCTGGTGGCCTGGGCTGTCATCAAAGAGACGCAGGCGGTCCTCTGTGTTTCCATGGCACTGGGACATAACCAAGGACGCGCGCTTCGCTTTCACAGTGAGAACACACACTTAGTTAATCAGCTCACAGTGATGATGCTGCAGTTAAAAAACAAATAATAATCTTGGGGTTTGTGTGTGTGTGTATGTTTAACACAGGAAACAGGGCTGGTTGTGATGACAGATATGGTGAGTTTAAACCACCGGCAGAGTGGAGGGATGTACACAGACGAGGCCGTTCCTGCCTTTCAGCCGCACACTTCCACCTTAGTGGCCGCCATGCACTCTCGCTCCACTACCAGGTACAAGCTGCTGAAGTCGCTGACATCACTCACCACTCTGAGATGCAGGAACACCTGCAGTTTGGCACATGTAGTGTATTTTAACTGCTACCTAGTGGATGTAAAGGTATAACAAAGATGTGCAATTTCATATTATTGGGTTACCAAACAAGATCCTGCATCTTCAGTCACCCAAACATGATAAAACCTATTTCTTCCTTTCTGTGAGTCGCTATGTCCTCGCACAAGATCGCACAAAACAAGGGGGCCCTGCAGCGGTGTAGGCACGGTAGGGTTTACGCTGGCACCTATCTTGGGTCGTTTACGGTAATCGGGTCACCTGGTGTCAGAAATAGTGTTAAGTATGTAACTTGAGGTATTTTTTGTGAATAAACGGGGGTGAGAGGGGAGCCTGTCGCCACAGCCGTAGTAACATCATATCTAGCGACCGCCTTTGTTGATGTCAGAAAGTGTGTGCATTGTTACATGACCCCTATTGTTTGAACACCTGTTTTTTTGTAATAAATCTGCAAAATGCAACATTCAGATCAGATCGGTGCTTCATTGACAGCCAGCGCGTCACGCGGTCTGTTGTGCCACATCTGGTCGGTCAGGGCGCCCGTACAAGGAGCAGAGGAACTGTGAGGAATTGCTACATGGATGCAGAATATGAATAAAGTGTCATTCAAATATGTTCATAAATTGACTGTCAGAATACGATCGAGATGATTTTGGTTGAATTTCGTTAATGACTGGTCCAGAATTTAGGATCCAGGATCTGAAATGTGATCCAAATCACCTCCAAAAGTTGTGATATCGTTCCCCAAAATTTCAGGTAAATTTGCACATTTGTTTTTGTGATATCCTGCTATCAAACAAACAGGATGGGGATCATGTTACCTCCTCAGCAGATGTAATAATGTCATCTTTGACTGTACCACACAGTCATATGAGCTGAAATCCATCAAATTAAAAACCAAACCATGAAACAGGAAAGAATCATTCCATGATGCCAGTTACTGTATTCAATAATACACATTTCAGTCTTTGTCATGCTTGGGTTAAATAAGGTGGAAAAGCAGAGAAAAACATGGCTGGAGAAATTAGTTTGGATTGCTGGTCGGTGCTTTCGTCCAACATTCCTTAATGCCATTCATTCTAGAGATGAACATGAAACGCATGACGTGACTTAGCTAATGTCAGCGTGCAGGTCAGAGTGATATGTTTTCCAATTATGGTGTTGTTTTATCGTGAACAGCTGAAGCCTTTTATTAATGTCAGCTTGTGTTTGGGTTGCAGAGCCGAGAAGAGGAGGCGTACATTTTTCCCGGAGACTTGGGTGTGGCACTGTCTCAACGTCAGGTATTTCCATCTTAAGCGATACAGTGTGTGAGGTGGGATAATGAGGAAAGCTGGAAGGATTAAGAAAGCAGATAAAATTACTGTAGAAGAAGAACATCGCAGGAGTCTATAACAGGGGTTTTCAACATCCTAGAGGATGGGCCTCCTCTTAGACAGGTTTGGAATAACCCCTCCTTATATTACTTACAGTTTTGTTCCAGGATGCCTGTATATCATTATTATATTTGATCCCATAGGCCAGGGGCACCCAGGTTTCTTCCCCTGGAGGTCAAAAACTCAAACTAAATTCGGTCTTCGGTCATTTAGAATTTTCCTGCTCTTGCAATACAGTAAAATTCACTACGATTTTCTTATCGCTTCACCATATCTTTAGCAAATCAATGATATCATTCTACGTGATGTCCTTGTGATCACTCCTGTTCCTTCACCTCCATTTTACTGAGCTTCCCCTGAAAGTGCCTGAAATTCCTCCCCAGGAGGAGACCCACCTCCCACTTTGAAAACCTCAAGATGGGAGGTGGTAGGGAGGACAGAGGAAGGAGAGAAGGTGTGAGTGGAGGCTGGTTTGAGAGAAGACGGATGTTCCATCACTCCAGCAGCATTTCCTCTTCATGTGAATGTGCCTCATTTAAATTGGGCGACCTTGGAACGGACCATCTCTCTCTCAACAGCTCCTTCCATTCATTTTCAGCCAATATAAATGAACTGCCCATAGATTTCCATACGCTTGATTCCTTTGGAAGAGACTTCAACTCTGCCTAATTTCCTGTCAAGTCCAAAGCTCTGATTTCCCTAAAAGTCTATTAAAATGGATTTTGGGCAACTTTGATCAGAGGGAATGGCGCACATGCAGTTTTTCAACTTTATTATACCGTGTGACAGTTTGCCAAGAGCAACATTCAATGAGTGTTGCCAAATAATGATCTCAACCCGTTTCAGTCAGAGTGGGTCAGCACCTGACTGTCCCTCACACCTATCCCTTTTAGAGTGGCTGCAGCTGTTGATGTTGACACAGGTGTTATTAGCTGAAAAGTATACAACAGTGGTTTCATCAAACGTGCCTGTGTCACCGACAGCGCTGAAACCGGGGAGGCTGAGCTGCGGTTGGACGTACCCGACTCCATTACCACGTGGATTACAGAAGCAGTGGGCCTGTCTCAAGAGAAGGGGCTCGGGTTGGCCAAGAGAGCCGAGCTGCGGACCTTCAAACCCTTCTTTGTCGATTTTACTTTGCCCTACAGCTTGATCAGAGGGGAGCAAACCAAAGTTCCCCTCACTGTCTACAACTATTTACCAACGTGTGTGGAGGTAAGATGTCGAATGCAGTTGGACAGAAAAGTTATTTTGTATGCGAGGAAGACTCTTCAGCAGTGTTTTAAGCATACAACTGTCAGATTAGATTCTTTTTGCTTTTCAGCACAAGATATTTTGATGCTGAAAGGAAGTAATTCATCACAGTTGGAAATGACTTGTTTTAACTGTTATTTGTACATCAGCCCTTCAGTATAAGAGCCTAAATCAATTTGCGTGACTTTGATCTTGCTACAATTTAGTTAGTTTTTCAGGCAAGATGATTTTCTATCTTACCTTAATCTTTCACCTCTTCACATTCACACACGTGCGAATAGTTTCTCACACTGTCAGTGAGCCCATGAATACATCCCCGCGCATAACTGCATGATCACATGGAGATAACATTCACAGCAATTAACACACGTGACTAAACCCTGAGCTGCCAGATCCATTACTAATCATTTTATCAGGTACGGAGCAGGTGTTGTCCTCATTGTGGAAGTTCATGTTGTCATCAGTAAATCTGGTTGTAATGTGGCTAACATCTGGTGGGAGCAGCGAGGAATGTTGAACATTTAAAAATTCAACACTGAAAGTAAAAGTGATGTGGGATTGATTCTTCTCAAGCAAGTCAAGCCTTCGCGATTTCATTTTCACACTGAGGTGTGGGTAGAATTGCTTACCAAGAGTGAAAGTTTTAGTAAGCGTCAACACGCACAAAAATAAAGGTGTTTGCGGGTTGAGAAAAAAACTTTTTGAAGAGGGGGGAGAAAGTGTGACAAAAACAGTGCCCCACTGATGATCATACAGTTAACAGCAGAGATACCACTTTTCTATGTCCGCTACTCATCCAATACTTTTCTCGACATCTTTTTTCCTCTCTTAGACGTCTTACAGATTTGTAATGTTGTCTTTTTGTGATCTGAAGAAAAACATACGTAAATGAGGAAAACATTCCACTATGCTCCGTTTGTTTTTGGGGGGGGGGGGGTTTTGAAAGAAAGAAATACATGTAAAAACACCTTTTCTTTTTGTTGCTATGCCACAGCATGTTACTCCATGTTTACTTGAAGACTGACGTGGGGATTTGGGCGAGTGGATCAGATCTGATTATATTTCTATACATTTCTGATATCTGAAATATTGGTTTGGGCCAGTATCGGGCCAACACCGATTCCAAGTATTGGATCAGAGCGTCCTTAGTTAGGTGGTATTGCTTTCATTCAAGTGCATCATTAAAAAGGACAAATAAAACTGTTGACAAAGTTTCAGTACTCAGCCTATCAGTAAATTCCGTGACCGTTTGTGATTAAGTTCTGTAATGTATTGTAAAGAAACTCATGGAAAATATTGTAGAAATAATCTGGGAATAGCACATTTTCAAAAAACATAAACCCTGATAAATATTATTAAGAGACTCTGAAATAAATCATTGAGTAAATCAAGTAAAATAAAATAGAGTCAAACTGAGAAATTGTTACAATTTTAGCTGTACTGTCCAGGTGAGGATAGAGCACAACATTCCTTTAAGATCATTTTCAAAATATATTCCACGCATGTTTTGATGCGTCAATGACGGGTCTTGTCTTGTACTGACTGCTTGGAGGCTCCTGGGTTTCTGATATGAAATGACCCCAAAAAAGTGTGTTTTAACGCTCACTCGGAGGAGCCCACTAAGGTCTGTCTTGGCCTTAAATGGGTCCATCCTGCACTCCACAGAGATGACATCATGATGTTTGCAGATGAGCCTGTTAAATGGCCTGTGCGTGTGCTGCGCTGATTTCATGTTAAGTGAATATGCAAACCAGCGTAGCCCTTCCTTTGATGTCCATCCCAGCAACATGTGATTCCTATATTTTCTGCTCAGTTATTTACGACTTGTGGCGTGTGGACGGGGAGTAGTTTAAAGATCCCGTTGCAATACCGGGCCCTTTGTGAAAATTGGACGATGAGTGGAACTTAATCCTTCAGGGAGCTTGAGAAGAATGAGTCAGTCAGCATGAAAAATTCACAAAGTGATTAGAAAAATTCTCCCTCGCTTTGAGAGCTTTTAGGAAAACACGCTATATGAGGGGGGGGAGGGCGTGGCTGGGAGGAATTATGTCATCATAGCCTGTCAAGAGAGATCAATGGCCTCTGATTTCTGTCCTCTGCTCCTTTTACAGGTTCATGTTAAAATCTCAGTTCCAAAGGGCATCAAGTTTGTCGGCCATCCTGGAAAGTACCACCTCACAAGGAAGAAGTGTGTTGCTCCTGCAGAGGCTACGCCAACATCCATCGTATTGTCTTTCACTGAACTTGGGTCTGCAAACATCACAGGTATCCAGAGAGCACAAGCATAACAATAAAAACTCTCTGATTCCTTTATCAACTCTTGCTATTTTATTACTCCAAAATATTTTATCTACTGCAGTAAAATGTTATTCCCCTCGCCTTTGTTTTTAAGTCATTCCGTTGATATTAAAGTTGGGCAAATGATCTCCCTCAGCAATGCTGCAGAAAAAAAAATTGTCTCCAGCCATTTGTGTTCATTTGTCCAGAGTAGTGTCACTGTAGAATACTTGGAAATATAATCCCATGGAACACCAGGATAGTGTCACTACTATCCAGGAAGGAGTGAACGTACCACTCTGGACTGAAGTGCTGTGAAACCTTGCAAATGCGTCATAGACACTCAGCTGCAACGAACTATTATTTTGTTGTCGGTGTCAAGAAAATTTTAAAAATGCTCTTAAAAAAATTGTACCTAAATCCAAAGTGACGTGTTAAAACGGCGTCTTTTGTCCATCAAACAGTCAAAAACCCAAAGACTCTTAATTTTCTGTCATAAATGTCAAAGAAACAGGAATTAGTTATATTTAAGAGTCTGGAACCTCAAACAATTAAATCAATTATATCAATAGTAGAAACCCCTTTATAGTCAGATGTGTTATTATTACGATTAAACACGTCAGTTAATTGTTGCAGTTCGACTATACATTCATTTTTTTAAGTCCAAGTCACCCAAATAACTGCCAGTACTGAGATGGATGCTGAGTTGTGAGATTTGTCTGCAAGGATTTTGCTATTGTATAGTTTTAGGATGAACTATTTTGTCGCGAAAGGGAAACACAGACTTGTAAAAGAATGATTTCAGGTTCTGATGCTCCTGTAAACAATGCAGATTACGTCACTACGGATCATAGGAACGGTAATATTGGACGTTGTGATTGATGTGGCACTTACAAAACAATAACGTCCTTTCACCGGGACATTGGCCTCCTCAATGTGATGCTTTAAAAAAATCGAAGCCTTTGACCTACGAGAGCTCCGCCGGCCAAGGAGCTGAGTTGTGTGTGTGATCTGGTCACCCACCCAGAGTTACAAACATTCCCCTCCACAGCGCATGTGAGAACAAAGCAGGCCGGCAGTGGGGGAGCGACCACAGCTGTGCTGTGACACTCAGTGGCATGTTGATGAGTTTGCAGGTCACTGACGGTCAATGGGCCCCCCATAGCCCCACTCCTAGTCCCCTGGCCCCTCGTGTTTCCCTCTCACTACACACACACAAAGAGATGTTACTGGCACAGGGCCACATTTCCAATGTGCTCGAGAACTTTATACAGTCCTCTTACAGGCATGTTTGTCCTGTGTCATGTATGTTGTCCTGAGAGATGTCCACAAAGGGCCTCATCCAGGTACGAGTGATTTTTGACTTCACCTCAGGTTGACGTTTCTTGAGTCTCTCAACAATTCACACAATTTGTTATCAGGATAGTTTTTCCAATACACACATGAAAAGTGACTTTGAAATTGCAGTAGAATTAATGTGTAGACATCCTGGAATCCAGTAGTTGTATGTTGTAATGAAACTTCAAACAACTGCAAGTGTCACTCTTACCAAGCAACTGAAGACGGAAAATTTAAAAGGATTTTGGGGTTTTTTTTGGACATAGCTGCGCATGAGTTTTAACGCTTAACCTTGTTCAAAAATTTTTTAAACTTAGGTAAGTCAACAATGACATTATAGACAAACTGAGAGGGGGATGCTGTGCCATTATAAAAAGGAAAAGAGACACTTTATTCTGTTCCCTGCTGCCCCACCAGCCCGTGCCATCGCCTATAGTGAACCAAGCTGCTGTTCCGATGGACTCCAGACAGGAAAATTAGGAAATGACGTGGACGAAAGAAGGTCCCCAACTGGCCTGGACTATGTCCGAAGGACTGTCCTTGTGGAGGTAAGAGAGCAGCCACTAATCACTTGTTTTGTATGTAGTATTTATATACCATTTCATGGAAGATTTGTTGTGTTTTCTCCCTTTTTGTCCTCTCATCTCTTCGTTCTCCTTGCAGCCAGAGGGCCTACCCAGAGAATACACCTACAGCGTCTTCTTCTGCCCCAATGGTCAGTGCCAACATGTTTTCCTTATGATATAGTGATATATATTATGAATGGCAACAAATAGGGGTTCAATGAGATGTCCCTTTATGCTTTATTTCCTGGCGTTTCCATATTAGAAAGCATTAAATCCAATATATCACAGTTTTCCAGTTTCCTACCGATAATTAGAAGATGGGTGTTGATTCACAAAGTCACAGTCAGGATTCTTTATACGTCATAAACACGTGGATAATACAAACTTTTAAACCAAGTGTCTGTTTTATCATCAGAGAGGATCCACATTTCAACCCCAAACAAGTACGAGTATCAGTACGTGAAGAAGCCGGCCAGGATGAGCCAGTTCCAAGTGGCAGTAAAGACCCACAACGATGCCCATTTTGCACTGTCCGCCACTCCCCATGACAGCGCAGGGATGATTGAGATAGTGCTGGGGGGTAGGCAGAACACTCGCTCCTGGATCTCTGTAGGAAAGATGGGCGAGCAGCTGGTCAGTGCCTCTACACCCGGTATCCTTTCCTGGGACGAGTTCCGCAGTTTCTGGATCAGTTGGAAAGGAGGCGTCGTACAGGTTGGGAGATCCTTTTCAATATCAGGATGTAGTGTTTCCATCTCGATAACAGAGGCTTGATTTGTGATCGATAAGGGAAGGACACGTAGAATCAAGAAATATCCTTCACCAGCGAGGGCAGCAAATGTGAGTTCAGGTCGGGGTGGAGAGAGTAAAAAGGACGAAGCAGGCCAAAGGGTCTGTGTGTTAGGAGGACTGGCGCCACATTTACTGGCATGCCTTCCTGTAAGGTCACGCTTAACGGGCTGATGTCACTGAGGACACTCAGTGATCCATGGCTGGTTTCTTGCATGGCACTCACTGACTGGCACGCTGCTCTCCGGCCCCACTATCCGCCTTGCACCATTCACCAAAGGGAGCAATTAAAAGCCCGCACTTGAACACTGTATTTTACAGCCCAATAGGATTCATTTATTTTCTCCGGGACGGTGGCCTCTGGTCTTTAATTTAATGTGATTATGAAATGAAAATACCTGGAAATGTTCTCTACATGGGTCTGTTTGTGTTTGTGATCAAATTGGCATCACTAACATTTGGCAGATGGACCTTATTAGTCTGGCAGTATCCAACAACAGCACCAGTTGCTTTCTAAGTGGTTTGGTTGCTCTCTAATGATGTTGTATTGACTGCTGTCTTTTCATATTTTGATTAGTTGCAGGGGTTGTAGTATACAGTTTAATTTTGATGAAGTGTTTCTTTAAAAGTGTATACCTTTCACGTGTTTTCTTCATCCTCTTCAGGTGGGCCACGGTTTACATCCATCTAATGAATCAGTAATCCTCCAGTGGGCCGGACAAATTCCTGGACAGGTTTGGCTCATTTATATATCGTTTCATACCATTTACAGTAATTTTACCTTTGAAGACAATTGAATCAGTTATTTGCTTTTCCATCCAGGTGCGACACATAGGCTTCTCAACAGGCTGGGGTTCAGTGGGGGAGTTCAAGATCTGGAGGAAGGAAGACTCTGACGAGAACCATAATGAGGCCTTCACGCTGGGGGTCCCGCACAACATGGTACCTGGATCCGAAAAAGCCTCTGCGTTTATGATTGGTAAAGTCTTTTTATGTGTATGTTTGTATCACTGTGTGTTATTTGCATCATACTCTAATCCAAAACCTTATGTACCTGCACTAGGGGATGTGATGGGGCCAACTCTAAATAACTTGGATAAGCTGTTGCGTTTGCCGTTCGGGTGTGGGGAACAGAACATGATCCACTTTGCCCCCAACGTCTTTGTGCTAAAGTACTTGCAGAAGACCAGGCAGCTCAGCCCTGAGGTTGAGAATGAGGCAACTGACTACCTGCTGCAAGGTAGGAACACACGAGTATCAGCCGGAAGAAGAGCAACAGAACAATTCAAACACAGAGGACTGTTTCATCGGGGGGTTTCACACACACCTCTTTTTGCTTGGTCAAAGAATTTGCATGAAGAAGAAATTGGAACATTGGTGCCACATCTGCAAATATGGACTGAAAAACTCACTAGACAAATGGCCAAATGTTCAATATTATGTCAAAGTAAATGACACCACTTTGGACTCCACACTTTCCTCTCGGTCATCTTTTCTGTCGTTAGGAGATGTTATTCCATTGATTCATTCAGTCCAAAATGGTGGAAGTGGTGTTGTCCAAAAAGCACCAGAGTTTCCCCTCTTGGGCTTCTGGTCCAGTTCTTCCTTGGTGCGGTTCTGGACAGGTGTGAACATACCAATCATACTCGAGTGCAAACCTAAAGCAGACTAAATAAGCAGACCGGGACCAGCCTTTCAGCAAAGTCTCAGTTTGCTCTCCAAATGAATTCTGCTTCGTATCTTTGTGGTAAAAAATGTGATCTGACCTCGGTCTGGCCAGGTGTATTTGGCATTTTTGGACACGTTAGATCATCCAAACTCAAGCAGCAGAAATAAACAAATAGAACATGTCCTTAAAAAAGTATTTGCTCTCTAGATCCTGCACCAGACATATCTGACCAGTAAACACAGTGAACATTCCCATGTGGTTTTTTAGTGACTTATTATGGTTTGCTTAGATTTTTCTTTGTGAGAACAACCTGAACAAAACTCAACTGATTCAGAACAGATCAAACCAACTGTGGATGTTGCAACACCCTAAGTTGAAGAATTGCCTTTGGTGCCTCAGGTGCCACCTGCCTGTCTCTGTGTGTCACTGATGATATACAGATTATAGGTTCTGCTGATGCTCTGTGCTTCAAGGTTCCCACTGACTTCCTCCAGTTAGCAGCTGTTTAAACTCAGGAAACAAGAGCGTCAAATTAAATTCTCAGAGTGTGCCTCTCAACAAGTCAAATCCCTCGGTGCCCTGCAGTGTGAAAAGAGCGGAAGGAATTGCTGGCAAGTTGTATACTGTTGTTGAGTTTTCTGGAAACTATTGGAGTCAAGTTTACCTTGGATAATGGATTTTGTTTGTGGAACTGGATTTCTTGGACAGAATATTGTTGGCCTGGCTGGCACTTAATACTTTGGATCCTGGGTTGGAACATGATGGTGTATGTTGTTACCCAGAGCTCCCCTGACCAATCTTTCCTCCAGCTGTTCTGTTTTCTCCATTGATACCCTTGCAAAAACCTGCTGTTGTTTTGGAAAAGCTCACCTTCACTTAGTCTCACTAGACTCTCATCACGTGCTAAACCAGTGACAAGTCATCTTGCACATGCGTGTAACAGAGTTTGCACACAAACACCGGGCAGGAAGCAAGAGTCTCAGGGTTATTCCTGCCATCCTGACACTGGAAAGGATTTTGAGGCTTGCCATTGAGCTACAGGAATGCATTGCGCAAAAGATAATAAGCCAAAAGACACATGAAGATTTCCTGCACCAGTTTTGACAGGAAGGCTCCAAAAACAGGAGCTCTGAAAGAATTGGTGGTACTTTAAATGGTAGCGCTTCACAATACTGTGTTATTCACACGCACATTCATACACCGAAGCAGAGAGTGCCAAGCTGCTCATCAGGTGCAATTAGGTTCAGTATATTGCTCAAGGATATTTGTGGTTTGGCGGAGTTGTGGGGTAAAACCAGTGAGTAAACACTTATCGTTAAAAAAAAGCAACAAAAAAACGATATTATTGCATTACAGCCATTTTGTGGTTGCCGATCATAGCGGTGTCACTTAAATTAGAATCAGATTAAATGCTCTTGGAATACTGGCCTTGTTGAAAACACTGGCATTATTACAGCGTATCTTTTGAAAGAGGAAAGTCGTGTGCTTTCCACATTAACCACTTTTGATTTGTTTTTCCTCAGCAAAGGAGGTGATGTGAACACGCATCTATCTGTTGGTTTATCAGCAGAAAGCTAATGAATGGGTTTTGATAACATTTGGTGGAAAGATTTGCATTGTTACAAGGAAACAGATTAACTGTTTGAAGAGGATCTGGATTGAATTGTAGATGCTGTTTACTTACGACTGTTTAGACCACTGCAGCTATTAGCGATATTTCTGCATATGTCATAGACAAATCCTAATTAAATTCCTCGGGGATACAAAATACTGAAGAACTGTTTTTGGATACAGGAAGGAGTCGAACGTGCTCACACGAAGTCCTGTCCAGTGCTCTCAACGTGAGGCGAACCTATGAAGCAAACATTAGAAAACAGGTCCAATGTAGCTGCAGCACACTGATAGCTGGCAAGAAACTTTATTAATTAAGGACTAGTGTTTCAACGCCTCATCATCAGACTCTGATCGAGACATACAGTAAAGTCTCTTGCCAGCTATCTGTGTTGCTCCGTCTACTTTGGACCTTTTTTTTCTGATGTTTCCCCCAAAGTACTATTTTCTGATGTTTTAACGTACAGACAGATTCCGATGATGCTCTGTTCACATTCTGTAGCCTCCTTGGCGGAGGTATGCCCCCCGTGAGCGCTTTCTAGTTTAATACATTCATGTACTTTGCTTACTACCTCCAGGCTACCAGAGACAACTGACCTACAAAAGGCAGGATGGATCCTACAGCGCCTTTGGAGAAAGGGATTCCTCCGGCAGTATGTGGTAAGTCACTGTAGGTGTTGAAGTTTACACAACTCATACCAGCCAATCTATGCTTCGCTGTAGCCACATTCTTTAACTTTAACTGGGACATAGGTTGCAGGCCAAAGCGACGGAGGTTTTTATCAGCATCTCTGTACACGCTGACCGGTGAGCTTTTCCTCGGAGTGTTTATTTCATGTTTACACTGCATGGGGGCCGCTGGGCGGACAGAACCATCTCATAATATTTATAAGACTAAAATCAATGCTCTCAATGGGGAGCTCCAGTGCTTGGTTGTTTTTTTTTGTTTTGTAGACCCACACGCAACGTGCATACCTCAGGTTGATTTATGAGCTGAGGTGGGTATTATGATATTTAATAGAGCTAACGTTGTGAAACAGCAGGTTACATAAACAACTGAGAATCCTAAACAAACTGCATAATTGGATCCCTGAGGTAGGCGAAGCTGTCAAAATTTATTTGCAGTTAATCAGGGTTCATATCCGTGGCACTGAGCGGACCCATGCTGCTTTGGCCCCGCAGACGAGCTCTTAATGCTACCCTAGGAGACAGAGAGCTATAAGTTGTCTGGAGCCACTTCACCAAATGGCTCTCTACATTTTTGTTGACATGTTCTAGAAAATGGAAGTAGTGCATGCCTCTTAATGACTCACTACCTGGGTGTAATTGGTAACATTAGTCTGCCATGGAAACCTTGAACCCTGATGACTGTGAGAACATATTAGGATGTAACAAGTCGAGGTTTCTCTTGAAGCCCGGGGCAACCAATGTGGGTTGTGGGCACAACACAGATGTTGAACCTTCCGTAAACCTGCATCACACGTTATGAATCCACCAACAATATGTTTGCATCCAAAACAAGCTCTACTTTTGTTGCCGTGCCAGAGTTCACAAGTGAAGCGGTACATTTACTGCCTGCTTGAAAGCAGCGTAATGCAGTGTTAATGTATCCCAGCTTGTAAAAATGTATCAGAGCAGAAATGGACAGGATCTAATTAAAAGATTGAACATAATGACACAGGCTGGCAGTAATCGTTTGCTCCGGAGTGCTGGCCACACACACAAACACACGCATACACGGGTGTGTGTTGCCGTGTGTGTGTGTGTGTGGGTGTGCGTGTGTAAACCTCTCAGTGACAACATTCACTACCCCAGGCTGACTCCAACTGTAGCCCTCTCAACTGTAAGTCTTTGAACTTTTTACATAATCTCACCAGTGTAAAGTCAAACAATGTGTTCTTTCATTTTGTGATCTTTCTTGTCATTTTCCACGAGTTCCACGAATTATTGTGATTATTTTTGCTGCGCACAAACATCCAAGCCCCCCATTTCCCAGCCCTGCTCCCTTGTACCTCTCTTTGTGAGACCAGGCCAGCCCAACGGTGACCATCTGGTTTGAAAAGCTCCGTTGTGCCTTTCTCCATTTATGTTTGAGAAAATCTTTAGATTAAGTTTTAAACTGGAACCCGATCAACCAGCGAGCAGATGAACGGTGTCTAGAAAATATTTGCTTCAAAAAACATTGTCGGAAAATAGAGAAAAAGGCAAAGATACAGCACTGTGTAAATGATTATCTTAAGAGTTAAGGAACTTCTCATCCCATTAAGACACTGAGAACAATATTTATCATCCAGTATTGTTTAAAATTACTATATTTGCTGGCCAACTGACCTTTTTTTTTAACATTTCTCATTAGAAAGGGAGATTGTGTCTCTGCACTGTTGTGTACAATCGCAGGAACACTAGAAACTCAAAATGGCCGGATACGCTTTAGTATTGAGCGTTGTTTGGTACATCTTTGTGAAGTTGCTAATAAATCCTGTTTTCCATAAAACAAGGTTGAGATATTGAGGCTCTGACTCCCGGCTGAAACACAGATGGAGGCGAAGGTGTCAAGTCTAACGTACCACGGAAGCAGAGGAACGGAGAATTATTAACTCTCCTTATATAATAACCTCTGAGAGAGCGGTGCAGCACCCAGACTTTCTCTGACAGTCTTAGACGTCGACTGTACATGTCGAGGCTGGCATGGCATTCGTGTCTGCCCAGAGACTGATCTGACAATGTTAGCGGGGTTAGGGGGCTGAATACCAGAGATAGAAAGAACTGATAGCTCTTGCTGTATTAACTTAATATCTATTTCCACTTCTGTGCCAAAGAAGCAAGCCAACATTTTTTTTTTTTTGCAGTAGCTTGTCTATAGAGACATTGTAGAAGCCTTTATTCGAGAAAACAAAATCACGACATCATCTGAAAGTTTAACAAATATTAAGACTGAAAGGTTTGTCATAAAAGTTTTCATTCAATTATAATATAGACCTCTAAACACAAGGAGAAAGTGGTTCTCTCTGGATTCTCTGGATTGAAATGTTTGTTGCATAGTCGTAGCAGTAGCCTCTGATTCATCCTTCCAGCTTCAGCAGTCTCTAGGCCGCCAGTTCGCACCCCTTTATAGAAATATCTTGTCATAATCCCACCTCAGTGTCTTCATAGCGAAAGGCAGCTCCAACTCATAACATTCCCCTGTATTCTTGTCAATCTGGTCTTCATCATGCAGCTATCTATCGTCTTTCAGAAATCCCTCATATTCACCCTTTGAAGTGTTTAATCGGTCGAGGGTGGCTCAGAAGACGGGATTTGGGGGGCGTAAAAGTTAGCAAACAGGAGAAAGAATACGAGAAGGTGACCTCAGCCAAGCGCTGAGCGGTGGAAGTGAGCTGTTGAGTACTTCCTTTCTTCCCCAAACTAAATCATATTTACACTTTCCAGGACCTTCCCCTAGGGCCAAACGTTTAAAACCTGTGACACAATATTCCTTAAAAATATAAAAAGTCCTCGAGGTTTTATCCCTACTTTTTTTGTCTCTGGGGAGGAATAACATCGAGCCAGATTCCAACCAGAGAAGATTTAATGTTTCACTTTATGAGTTTTTTTTTTCCCCCTCTCGTCTCCCCTGGTGCTCTTTCTTGGATCGTGGTCTCACTTGCGAGCTGCTTTGAGAAAGCATTACATGACCTGTTTGGCTCTTTCTCCATTTCCATATTGTGTTTCATTCTTTTTATGTTAAGCATCTTGGCTCATCCTATACAAGTCAGTCAAGGGGTAGTGAAATGTTTTGCTGTCACTGTGGAGATGTTGGCTGCAGCTTTCCACTGCTACCCGGAGGTCTGTTGTTTATGGATGATAGTGTGTTTATTAGCTCAGCCATGTCCCCCCAAGGCTGACCTCCTTGGTTCCCTTGGTACTCCTCCACCGTGGCCCTCTAAAACCATGGCTCATAAACCTTCAGTTCCACTCCCAGGCGCTCTAGATTCACACACCTTCGTCCCTGAGATCTGTGTTTGTATAAGCTGCGGAATGCTTTTGGGGGGGACTCACACGCAGAAACGATGGGCCTGTGTGTGAGATTCTCAAGAGCGCAGCTGCCGCATCTTGTAGCTGCGATCAGACCACGACACACCCATCTGCTCCCTGCATGTCCTTTATTTTCTTTTTTTTCCTCTGTTTCATCGAATGCATACAAACATAGTTGTCCACTCTTTCCCTCATTTGACAAAACTTTCCCCCAGCTGCACTCTTCTGTATGAGCCCCCCCCCCCCCCCTTGTTGACAGATTGACAGTGTGTTACTGGTTGCAAAACTTCACACTCAGCTGAAAAAGTGTTAGCCTTCCAGCAAAGTGGGACAGTTAAGTAATTTTTGGGATTTGCCAGCACATGTTTGCAAGGGTCTTTGATAACTCCTCTCGTATCTCCCCTATACCCCCCCAAACCTCCTTCATCTCTCTCACCTCCATCCTTCCTTCTTCTAGGTTGACAGCATTCGTGCTCAAGTCTTTCGCACAGTCTCGCGGTTTCATCTTTATCGACCCTGAGGAGCTTCGAGCTGCCAAATCCTGGCTCATCAAACATCAGCGAGACGATGGTTCCTTCCCCGCCATGGGGCGCATCCTGAACAAAGACCTGCAGGTAGATGTGGTGATGTGTGTGTGTGTGTGTGCGTGTGTGTGTGGGGGGGGGGGGGGGGGGGTCAGGGAGTTCCTGCAATTATGAAGGTGGAAGGAAAGTAAAAGCCACATTGTCATTCCTGATTATGTCATCAGGGTTATCTTGAGTTTGGTCTCAAATCTTTGACAGAACCTGTGGTTTCAGGGACTTTGGGGGGAAAATTTGAGAGATGAGCTTGTAGCAGGAAGAGGAGGTCTGATGAAAGAAGTTATCAAGTTGCCTCATGGAAAGTGTAAGATTCAAATTCAGGCCCCTCTGTTTTTATGCCTCCAGTCAGCACAGTCGGGGGGTGGGGGTGGGGGGCATGTTTTCCGGGTCGCATGACTGTACATACGTAAGTCCCGCTCTCGCTAACGTGATATCTTAGGAACACCCAAATGGAATGTCTGAAAAATATGACAAAACACATCCGGTTGAACTCAAGAATGAACTGAAAAGATTTGGGCTGTCAAAGGTCAGGATCGCAATGACCTGCCGTACAAATCACTGTAGTGAATGTGATAGCTCAGGAATGCCTGGAGGAAATCTCATTACATTTGGCACAAACATCCACTACTCATAATTATTTATTTTACGACAGCCATGTTGTATGAGATGCTATGTTTGGACCTGTTGGGCTTCAAAAAAATTAAAAAAAAAAAATCACCTGTTGAAAGGAGTAAAAGCCAACACACACACACACACCCAACGCACAGCATGCATGAAAACAGCCATTACCCTACTATTTTCTTGGCTAAAACCCTCGTGCAGGCACAGAAAAAAAAACTTCTTCTCATAAGCAATGATGTCACACCACCCAACACGACTCAACTATTCAAGCTGCAGCCATTATCAGTAAAAAGTGTTAACATTGGCAGCATACCTGTAGCTTTTTGTTCCGTTGTCTTGAATGCAGCTCAATGGCCGTCTGCATTCTTCTCTATGTATTCTCTCTGTGCTTGACGCGAAAGCTAATTTGACGATTTTTTTTTCCCCCATTAATTTGACTCATTCAAGGTTAATTTCTCTACATTGTGTCATGAAATGAAAGCTAATGCTCGCGTTTGTCCACAGGGAGGGATCCATGGGAAGATTTCCCTTACAGCTTATGTAGTAGCAGCTCTCTTGGAAACAGGGATATCAACAGAGGTAAGCAATCCAGCCCAGTCATATATCACTGCAGGCTGCGCCTCTCCATTACAGCTGCTGCTCTGTGCCAAGCTAAACAGTGGTAAATGTGACAAACAAGCCTAGCTAAAACAAAAAAGTTCAAAATTTAGGTTTTCCTGTCTTCTTCTCCAGATGTAGTGGTGTCGTTTTTTTTGTTGTTGTTGTTGTTTTTTTGAGTTTTTTAATCATCAAGGGCAACACGTGGTTCTCTCCCTGTCCCATTTGAAGCACTTATTCATGCAGCCCATCCCACCAGCCCGGGTCGTGTGTGAACATATCGCTGAATTCCTGATAGCTGCAAAGATGGATGTGCTGGCAGACAGCCTACTCATATTTGTTATGCCCCAGTGCTGCTATTCTAATATCTAATCACGTTTTGGACTACATTAAAAGATTTTGGCAGACGTGCAGAGACAATTAGGTTCAGTGAAACACTCCTCGGTTACATTCCTTTCTGTATCATTTCTACTTCTCCCTTGTCACTCCAACTTCACTCTCTGTTTTTGACTTGTCTTTGCTTACGTACTTTTACCTCATTCTGAAAGCACAGGGAACATTCTATTGCCTATTCCAGCGATAGATTATACATTGTATATATTTTAGTTAAGATTGTTGTTGTCTTTGCTCACGATTTATCATAGTTGACTCCATATTTAACATTTCCTCTCCCTAACTCCTCTTTATCTATCCCTCCCTTTGCCCTGCGATCTTTCCAAAGGGCCTCTTCTGAGAATCTGTCCTTTTACAACAGATAAAAACTCAAAAGGTATCCTTCACATCAAAGCAAAACTTCCATCCCCCCTTCAATTTCACTTAATTAAAAGATGACTGTTGCAATTGCAGTGAGCGGCTGCGGAGCCCTCTCATCCAAGGTCACATCTGCATGAGATGAAAGTCGACTCTCAACCTTTTAAAGACCAAAAAAAAAAAGTTTATTCAATAACTGCATCTGAGTAGAGTAGACGGCTCTGAGTTTGGACAGTGGAGAGGAGTCCCGTCTCCTGCGGGGTGGTGACTCTGATGTAGGGAAAGGGTAGCTCAAGGTCAGATCATGTACGAAGTATGTCTGATGATTGTAGTACTGTTCTTTTGCTGAAACATGTATCAAGAAAAATGCAGTAGATCAAGTGTTGGTACTGTAGAGAAAACAGTAGACAGTTGTGTGCAGGACGCAATTTGTTGCCATCATTCTTATTGACGTGACTTTGCAGGAATTAGCTCCAAATTTGGCACAAACATCCACCGGGACAAAGGATGAACTGAAAATATTTGGGTGTTCAACGTTCAAGGTGGCTGTGACATATAGACATTCAACCAAAATGTGACAATTCTATTTTTAACTGAACTCTTAGTTTTTAATGTTATCCTTTGAACTGTCATTCACTTTATTCATCTGTGTTATTCAGTTTTATGGCACATCAGTTCCCCTCAACTCTACCATCAAAAATCTTGCAAGTTTAATGTGGTTGCTGGCGTTCATCTCATTTTCATCTGTGTAATGCACTGTCCGGTTCAGGAAGAGAAAGTGGCAGTGGCCAAGGCAAAGGATTTCCTGGAGAGCAACACCTACTCTGCTGATGACCCTTACACCACAGCCCTGTCTGCATACGCCTTGGCTCTGCTACGCAGCCCCTACGCCCCTTTGGCCCTACGTCGCCTAAACCACATGGCCATTACACAAGGTACCGCTCACGGATGTATGAAAATATGGAGCCTCGTTCCTTCCTATGAAAGTTACTCAGTGAAGCCAAAAAAAATTATCGATCTCAGGGTACAGACTTAAGCACCGTATGACCCATAGAAGACTTTCAACACGTTATTTTGTCAATTGACCGCATCAATTCAATTATGACATAACTCAGATGACCTACCAGATAAACAATTGGAGATTCCGCTTAAAAAAAAACAACAAAACAGTCGCACACAAGATACTGGGCAGAAATAAATGTGAATGAAACTTCTTTAACCTCAACAGTGGTCCACTCCTCCACTTCCTCTTTGTTATCTCTGGTTGGATTTGCTTTGGTGACGTCCTTCCTCTCTGCTTGACTTTAACTGTCGGTCCAGTTTTTCAAGATTTTGGAGAATTTGGTAGTCAGAGTTAGTTGACTTGCAGTTATGGTTAAAGTAACAGTTATGGAAAGATGCTGAAAAGGCAGACGTTTCAATGTCTGTTGTTGTCTGTAATTGCTGTCTGTCTCTCTTATTTGTCCCTGCAGACGGACTCACCCACTGGAGTCTGACTGGTAGCACGATGACGGACGAAGACACGTTCATGGGCTTCAGCGATGGCCTTTCTCAATCAGGTAAACCGTTGACCTATTAGAATATAGTATCACCTAACCATTGGAAATAGGTCGTAGTTCTAGTTCCTGCCATCCTGTCAACCAACAGCATTGATCTGATGCTTTACGGTATAAAATAGCTCCATCATAATTGTTCATCCACAGTGGTCTCCGCAGAAGTTGAGATGACGGCCTATGGTCTCTTGACCTACACCCTCCTGGGAGATGTGGCCTCTGCCCTGCCTGTGGTCAAATGGCTCTCCCAGCAGAGGAATGCTCTGGGGGGCTTCTCTTCTACACAGGTGGACCCTGCTTTTCCTGGCTTCTATGCTCTTTTTTTTGGCTCCAGCACTTCTAGAAACATCAGTTTAAAGTTTACTTTGTGTTGCAGGACACATGTGTTGCCCTGCAAGCTCTGTCAGAGTACGCCATCCTGTCCTATGTTGGAGGCGTCAATCTTACCATTTCGTTGGCTTCCACGAACCTCGACTTCCAGGAGACTGTTGAACTCAACAGGGACAACAAGAAACTCCTTCAGAGCGCCAAGGTCAGCAGGCTTTATTCTCGTATGACAAAGTTACAGGGCTGACAGTACACAATCGACATTGTTTAATGTATGAAGGGATTGCATTTTGATGTAAAACAGCTTTGTTTCTTGAAGGAAACTTTAGGATTTTCCTTTAGATTGTCTAAACCCAAAGCTTCCCACTCATTTGTTGGCAAAAAAAAATCCACTGCTTGACTTGTTTCAACTTTGTTCCCAACATCTTTTTTATTTCTGAAGAGTACATCGGTAAACACCAGTGGTTGCATACAAACGTAATAACACATCAAGTATTCTTGTATTCCTCCTTGCCTCCCTCAACCCCATACACCCAAGTAAAATATGACTGACATTAGCGACAGTCTGACAGCCTCACATTTAGGAAATGGATTTTTGCCTTGGGGGGTTCAGCAGAGAACCACCACGGATCCTCGTCTTCGTTCAAAACAAAAAAAGCCAACAAACCCTGTACATTCTGGCTCTTGTAATTCTTCTGGTGTTTGAGTTAAAAGCAGCACCACAGCTCTTTACTCTCTTTCCCCTGGTCATGTAGCACCACTTTCATGAAAGACCAGTTTTATGAAACTGAAATACTTCTATAAATGATTGCCAGCACTTCAAAGGGATATATTTTGTTTACAAGAAACTGCGCTAATGCCATTTCGAAAAGTTTCCCTCTTAATTACAGTGACTGATGACTGCCTATGTAGCAGAGCCACAATCTGACATTCAACATTAATCTCTGTTTTTCCATGTGCAGCTGTTATGTTGCCAGGACCTTTTCATATACAAACCAAACCAGGATTAAAGGCTAATTCCAGTATTTTTGAACCTGGCCCTTATTTTCCTGTGTGTTTGGGTCAAAATCAAGTTTTTGCTCACTGAATCGAAATTGAGTGAGTGATTGTTTTTGTGCTTTTGTGTATATATGCCAGGTCAACACAATAACTTACCTAATAACATTACCGTCTGCAGCAGGTCCTCTGCTCTTGGAACAATGTTTTCTTCAGAGAAAGGGGCTTTGATGTAGGTTTTCTTCTCCTATTTGACTGGCAGTAATCATCCTGCTCGCCATGGTCACTGTGAACATGATGGTCCATACATAGACTGCATTTACACTCCGTGTGACATTAAGTAGCCACAAATTCAGCAGGAACCTGTCCCCCTAATGTCAATTGCTTATTTTTTAATCTCTTAGATGACACGAGATGTAACATTTTGATGACAACTCTCACACTCTTTTTGTCCTCATGAAACAACTGGCCTCCTTCAAGACTTCAGTTCCTCCCTCTTTCTTTCAACCCAGGCAGATGGCAGCCCACCCTGAGTCTGCTTGTACTTGAGGTTTCTTCCTGTTTAAAGGGAATTTCTCCTCACCACTGTCACCAAACTGCTTGCTTATGTGGGAACTGTTAATTTTAGATTCATAAAGAGCAGGGATCTGCTCTCTATGGAAAGCAAACGGGCTGTATTTATGGAGCGCATTTCCACCTTGGCGATACTCATTGCTCTTTACAGTGTCGCCCACACACACTGATGGTGGAGGCTGCCTTCAGGAGAAGTTGAATTACTCACTCAAGGACACTTCAGCATGGTCACAGGGGGGGAAGTGAAGATGAGACCTGTGACCTCTCATTTGCTGGACAGCTACTCTGAGCCATGGGTACCCTAAAGTGC
Organism: Aulostomus chinensis; assembly: GCF_037954235.1. NCBI lineage: Eukaryota > Metazoa > Chordata > Actinopteri > Syngnathiformes > Aulostomidae > Aulostomus > Aulostomus chinensis. Next base: position 15,613,902 of record NC_141333.1, on the reverse strand, counting down.
TAAGGACAACTTCTGAATTGGTTCTAAATAAGTAAAATTGAACTGAATTTGTCAGACACATATCTATCTTTGTAGGGATCCTTTCAATGGTGTTGACAATATTTTACTGTCAGTGGCCAAAGCGCTCAGTATTTGAACAATAACTGTAATTTTGGTTCCTATTATTTTTTTGACACAAACACAAGAGGAAGTAGTTTGAAGGTCGAAAAATACTGAAAAATCCTTTAACTGGGCTTTATGGGTCTAATGATTTTAAGGGTGAGTCTGTAGCAAGGTGCACTGCTTCAACACCGGAAGCATATGTCCCCTGCGTCCAACACGCTAAATGTCCGTTAGAACAAGCAAAATGTCTGCTTGGACAAATGAAACACTGGGAGGGACAAGCGAAACACTGACTAGGACAAGCTAAATGCCTGCTAGGACAAGCTAAATGCCTGCTAGGACAAGCTAAATGTCTGCTAGGACAAATGAAACACTGGGAGGGACAAGCAAAACACTGACTGGGACAAGCTAAATGCTTGCTAGGACAAGCTAAATGCCTGCCAGGGCAGGCTAAATGCCTGCGAGGACAAGCTGAAGGCTGGTTAGGACAACCAAAACACTGTCTAAGACAAACTAAATGCCAGCTGGACAAGCTAAACAATAGCTAGGACAAGCTGAACAGTGGCTAGGACACGCTAAACTAAAACTAAACTAAAAATTAGAAACATCTTGACAAAAAAACTTGAAATACATGCAAAGGGCAGCAGCTCTGCGATCACCATCACCACCGCACATGTCTAGAGGCCCATAAATCAAGCCATATTAATTTGGTATATGTGAATATTTAGTTTCTTTTAAGGAACAATGCTGCAGACGTCACCTTTTAAGAGCTGTGCTTTACTGGCCTGTTTGCCCACACTTTACAAACTAGCTACTAGTCAGGACATCAGTTTACCACTACTATTTGTGCAAAGGGTCAGACCGAGTGATTCAGGTGAGAGTGCAGTACATCCTCTCCGCCAGACATGTCCCTCTACTGGGATTAGTGGTGTCAGCTTAATTGGGGGCAATTAAGGTCTGCTGGTTAGTAGCCAGGGAGCCAGTAGTGGCGCTGCAGCAGCCTACAACATTCATTCACTTGATAAATGACTCACTCACCTCTCCCTGCCCCCTCTGACTCCCTTTGTTTCTCTTCTTTCTTTTTTGTCAGATCCCCAGTATCCCCACAGGGCTTTTTGTTAGCGCTAAAGGAGAAGGCTGCTGCCTCATGCAGGTATTGTAGTACTACACACACACACACAAACACACACAGAGCACTATTGAGCGTTGCCCAAAAAGGAGCTGTAATGTTATGCTTACCTCATCTGCAAGAATTTGCTAGCTGGGGAGTCAGTTGCTGTCACTCCATTATGTTCAAATTCCTGACTGTAAATTGGAGTAATCTGGTAGAGTTTAGCCAGTTGTTGTTTATGTGTTTATTATTCCTGCTGTTTTCTTGTGGTCTCCTGGATAGGACGCTGTTTACTTCCTACTTTGTCACGGACGAACAAAGACCCCATTCATAAACAAGCAGGCTTTTTTTTTATTGTTGGATGATGATCTCGCCTTTTTTTTCTTATCAGTGTTTTTCTACTTGAAATCCAAACAAGACATGAATGAAAAAGCATGTGTAATCAAAGATGTTTATAATCCTTTTTTTCCAAAATATGTACGTGTGAGCTATGACTGGAGTTGGTACCAGCTGTTGTGTTCTACTGGGCAATGAACTTAAACATCTTCTAACTTGTCCTCTTCGGCACGTTTTTCACACACGATTTCTTTCTTCAGACCTCTCTCTCTCTCTCTCTCTCTCTCTCTCTCTCTCTCTCTCTCTCTACTGTCCCTCCATCCACACTTCTCTGTGCATCAACACATCCTTCTGACAGCCCCTCGGGCCAGCAGCACCTGGCCTCTAATGTTTATGTTTGCAGATATACTGTGATGAGTATATGTCCTGTGCCCCAAGATGATCATTTAGTAGTTTTACACATGTCTAAATCTTACAGATTTACTCAGAACGGCTACAATTCTTAGGCTTAGCCTGCAGTTGTAGTCTGGTTTGGTCCGCTGAGTATGATTTGTGGTTTAGGCTCTAAAGTGCTTCCTTTTTCCACTGACTCGCCAGTCTTTCTTGGGCCAGCAACCATTACTTACATTTACTAATGTTTGCAAGTGGTTTACTGTCAATCTTTGGTTCACATAGTGGTCAACCAAAGACTGACAAATATTTGTTTCCTCACAGAAGAATGCGCTTCACAAATTGCTGCTTTAAACTTTTGGGAAACAAATGAAGACTTCATTTGATAGACGAGACTATAACGAACTTTCTGAAATACACGGTGTCTCAGTATAAAGACTTGATGAGGCATCTTATTCTGTTTAAAAGTATAACTGCTGTCAAAATAAGATCATAAATTAGGAATAACATCTCAGGTATGTAATGATGTCACAATCACTAATCGTTGCAAGCCAGGGTTCCAAACGAAGAACAAGTTGAATTTAACAAGCATAGAAAGTAAAACCATAATCTTTATCACATTCATACAAAAAAAACATTGCAAACATTTCTCAAGTTTCCTCAAGTGCTACCTTACTACTCCTCTCTTTGTGTCTGCAGATCGATGTTTCTTACAACGTACCTGACCCAGTATCCAAGCCGGCTTTCCAGCTCAAGGTAGACCTGAAAGAGCCTTTTCAGGAGCGACACCCTCAAACTCCCTCCTCCCGTCATCCTGCCTCACGCTCCCGGAGCCGAGCCGACAACCGTTCTGAGCTCAACCGGAAGCGGCGGGCGCCTATAGACGATGACGACCCAGCAGCCCACCAGGACAAAATGGACTTTCACATCTCCTTAGAAGTTTGTGCCAGGTAGAAGACACCACATGTGTGAGCGGTGATGTCACTCTGGTACGTGCAGGGGTCTAACCTGTCTCCCTGTGTAGGTGGCTGCATTCAGGCTCCTCCAACATGGCGGTCATTGAAGTTCCTATGATTTCCGGTTTCAGAGCAGATGTGGAAAGTCTTGAACGGGTAATCACACACATGCAAGCATGTTTTCAAAGATTTATTGTGTGTCCTCTTCAACATACTGGCTATTTGTTAGGAGTCAAAGACGACTACCCAGTCAGGAAAGGTACTCAGGTAACTGGCTGAACTGAAAAGCAGGTAGAAGAAGACAGATGCATCCACATCTGGAGGCCATTTGACAAAACGCAGTATGTCATGGAATTTATCAGACTCCTCCTGTTTCCTTTGCAGACTGGTTTTGCGAAAGCTCACATTCGCACCCACGGAGGATGCACCCTTGAACATACTTGCACAAACAAACGCACATATTGGACGTGCATTCTTTTCTTCCAGTGCAGTGGGAGATGTTTCAATGTAAATATTTGTCAGAGCAGGAAGCAGTTAAGTGTTTATCTGACATTCCCTTCATTGTTGTGAGACGTTGCTGGACACAACAGGAAAACATTTTGGCTGTGATAAGGCCCTCTGATTGCTGCGGGCTGTACACTGTGAAAGTATCTTGTGCGTCTGTATTTGTGTGCATATGTGTGTCAGTACAGGGCTTTTTTTTTTGTTAGAGTTTGATAAGAGCAAGGTCAGGTTCTGTTAAACGTGTGAGAAATGATAGGTGAGTTCAGGAGTGGTGATACTGATAGAAAGACATGGAAAAACGGAGGGAAATTTTAGAGCTAAATGCGGGTCAGCTCCTTCGCCACCCATCAGACGTTGGTCCTTCATTACCAGACAGCGGACGGGACTCAGTCTGCAGGCGTCCACCACTAAAAGAGGCACCTCTCTGACTACCTGGGGAGATGTTAAACTCGCACACATGTATTCTAGCGCATGTGGGTCCCGTTGAGGCTGACCTGAGTTGTAGTGGCTAACAAGCTCAGTTTACACCCCCGCTGTCGTCCCGTGGGGTTTTACTGCTGCCTGCCCGACTGCCACTTACATTCCTCAATTTACGGTGGCAAGCTTGGCTTCTACACTCACGTCTAGCCACTTTCAGGGATGCTGAAAGCATGAATGATTTGTTCGGTGACTGACTGGGAGCTACCACTGCCACAGCCTCTTATCACCCAATATAATGAGCTTTGTTTAACGACCCAGAACACACTGCCGGTTATAACATTTGAGCTGGGGGAGTTCATTGGCAAATTTTTGTTGCTATATAGACAAACAATGATTTTGTAAACAGAGCCGGATCGTATAGTGTGTTCGTGTGTGTGTGTGTGTGTGTGTGTGTGCGCGTGTGCGTGTGTGTGTGTGTGTACGTGTCTCGGTGGCGCCAGCTCAGGCTGAGCACCTCATAAACCCCTGCTGTCCAAAGGCTGCCACCTTTGACAGAATGAAAAATCTCCCTGTGGGGGGAAATTAACTCTACTGGCTCTTTACACACACACACACACACACACACACATACACACACACACACACACACACACACACACACACTCAAATTTGCAGTAAATAACTTCTTTGTTACTCATTCATACATTCTCATTTTTACTAGATAGGGTCATGCATGTCTGACCCGCATTGTTCCAGAGAAGGTTGGTGATCCCAGAGGGAATCGATGATCCCATCATGGTCCCAATATACCCCCCCCCACACCCTCCACCCCCAACCGCTGTCATGTTAACTTCCATCTGGTTTACATTCCAGCTGTGTCCTACAGAGCAGACTCAAATGGGGACCATGTGGACTTGAGGGGACTGTACACTGTAAACTGATATTGCACCCAAAAAGTACTTTGAAGTGCTCACCGTTAGGTGTCCTGGATGAACAAAGACATTTTGTCTCCCTTGGATGACTTCTTGGTGACTTCAGAAAAGAGCAGACACAGTTTTTAGCTTGAAGCTAGTGGATCCTTCTAACAACAACAAAATGATCTAAAACCCCCATTTAGGAACTCTCAAACACATAATCCAGTATAATCCAAATCTTCTTTATACAGTCATATGCTCTAAACACCACACACACCCAACAGCGAGAAACTGAAAGCAAACACACTTTGGATGTAAAGTGTTAACGTTCCTCTGACATGTCATGCATCTTTTTGGCTGGTTTAGAGTGTTTGGATGACATGTTAATCCAGGATCTTGGATTAGAGCCGAAACGGAGCTGTCCAGTCTGCTGTGGTGCTGATTACTATTGTCCCTGTCCGTGGCTGTCACGTTCCACCTCCATTTATTTACTGTTTGGAGTCATATTTACAACTAGCTTCACTACAAACTGTACGCACTTTGACCATGAGGGGGTATTTAATACATTACTCTGAAAGTGTAAAAAAAATCTTGTCTGTTTCAACTACAGTATTTTTTTCATTCAAAACAATACATGTAGGAAAATACATATTTGGGTTTCATCTTGGTTTTTATGATTATATTATTCTTTACAAAATTGGAATGTGGAGTTGTTGGTATGTATCTGCTGCTTTCTAATACTGGTAATTACTGTTTTTTTTCCAGTATTATGGAAGATTTGTCACCATAAAACAACACACATCAGTCATTTCACATGGACTAAAGTAAGGTGATCAAGATTTGTCTGACGTGTCCAGAAACATACCACGAATTGGTATGACCTGCCAACGCTCTAGAACTGCTTCAGGATCCAGAATCTGCAATTTGATCCGGATCACCTCCTAACATTAAATGTTCTCTGTTATCTTAACTTATTTTGCACCACAGCTCAACAAAAGCCTCCGTTTGATTTTGAGTTATCCTGCTTACAAAGAGATAAGCAAACACATACCTGAATGAGTTAGTGTTTACACAGCCGAATCACTTTGTGTTATTCTGTGTACTGACTGATCCTGGTTCCCTTGTGTTCTCTCAACAGCTGCTGATGGACAAGAGAGTGGGTCTGAAGAGATACGAGCTAAACGGAAGAAAAGTCTTGTTCTACTTTGATGAGGTCAGTTCAGTCGTCACGGCTACACCAGTCATGTAGGACCGACTGTATTGATCCTTGGCTACTTGCTGTCTGGGTGTACTTGTAAGTGTTTCTTGTCACCCGGTCTCAGATCCCCAGCCAGTGTATGACGTGTGTGGCCCTCCAAGCTGTCAGGGAATACATTGTGGGCAAGACAGCACCTGTTCCGGTCAAGATCTACGACTACTATGAACCAGGTGTGAATATTTTAAGTAGTACTCTTTAAAAGAGCTGCAGAACATGAAACCTGTCCAACTGATTTATGAAGTGGTGTCTTTTAGGGTGATTTTTTTTTTTTTTGTCCAGTTATGGCATGTGTCAAAGTGTTTTGTGTGCTTCTTATGCAGCCTTCGAGGCCACCCGCTTCTACAACGTCAGCGAGAGCAGTCCACTTGCACGAGAGCTGTGTGATGGACCAACTTGTAATGAAGTGGAAAGTTCAACCAATCAGTGGATAGGTGAGATGTGTTCTCTGTCATTTCTGATTTACATGTAGCCCCCCACCCCCTTCTTGCAGCCTCTTAAGGAAAATGTCTGCAGGTTTCGTGCAGGCGAACCAGTGCAACAACGTTTTTGGCTGTCTGGAGGAGGAGCAGTTTGAGCGTTGCACTTGCTACCGGGACTGCGGTTATGACGGGGAACCAGTTTGTGGGTCGGATGGACAGCTTTACCAGAACCAGTGTCAGATGGAGGTGTTCGCCTGTCGGAACGGGACGCGCATCAAGCAAGTTCCACTATCCCAGTGTCCACAAAGTAAGAGCTCGCTCGTCACATCACCAGACGCATTTGGTTCTGGGGTTTGGGACTTCAGCCACACCACCTCCTGGTTCCAGACCTCTGAATCTCTACCCTGATCTCAGCTGATATTGAGCTGTTCCAACTGTTTCTACTGGTCGTAGCACCTCAACTGGCATGAATAGAGAGAAAAAAACCTCCCTATTAAGGACACATTTCTGGAAAAATAGCAGAATGAAAATGAAACTGATGCAGTGACTCAAAGTGTTGAAGGTCTATGTACAGAAATAACAACACAAATAACAACACTTAAAAGTGTGGGATTTAATATTTCCATATAGAAAATGTCAAATTACTTTAGACTTGCAATACAGTCATCCAATAGAGATGTATTTTAAAGATATATTTTATGTAATTTTACTATAACCTGCCAAGGTTTTGATGCTCAGACACCATTTAACACACATGTATAAGGTTATTTTTGGATTGAGGGTTGTGGTGATGACAATTGGCCATTCCATGTCAGCAAAGTTGTCACACTTCTTCACTGCCTCCATAATGTAGTGTCATTGTTTTTAATTGAGAGACCCCTAGTGGTGGAAATTACACATTATGTGCTTCCAGTCAGTAGATGTATTTATTTATGAATGTTGGAAAAAAAAGATCATTCATTCACATAAAGGGCAGGAAAACAATATCAGCTTCCCAATCAGATCAGATATGAAGGAACCATCGATCAGAAATAGTAAAATGAAAGTAGGCTGATGCTACTACTATTGGAGGGAAATCCGTGTGTGTGTGTGTGTGTGTGTGTGTGTGTGTGTGTGTGTGTGTGTGTGTGTGTGTGTGTGTTCGCTGTGGCTCACTGTGAGTATGTAATCCGTTCCTTGCATGTGCATGATCTCAGCTGTGGAAACAGCTGTTCAGGTGTGGAGCTGATTACTGGATTTTAGCTTCTTGTTCTTCTTTTTTTTTTTTAGAGCTACCTGACACACACTCACTCATGCACGCACACACATACACGCGCGCGCACACACACACACACACACACACACACACACACACACACACACGGCTTGCTCTCTGCTGTATTAGAGGGTTCTCTCCAAATGACAGAGTGCTTTTGTCCAACCCTTTGAAATCCTTGTCACATTCCTTTCCGACGCACAGCCCAACAACAAAGGCGCCTTCATGTTGTGGAGCAGATTGAGAAAAGGCATAGACAAAAACTCTGGTGGGAAAAGACCTCGCTTGCTGCCAAGTGGTTCATGTTGTAGAATATTTTGGTTTGGTGCTCCCTCTGTCCTTGTTTGTTTGTGTATGCTTGCGCGAGGGACATTCATTTCCCCATTTTGAAAAGGAAAAAGATACAATTTGTTTCCTCACATGCCCCCTCTCCCTCCCCGGCCACAGTTTGGCCCCTGCTATTTTTGGAAAGATTTTAATGCAGCCCTCTGTGAGAGTGTACATCATGATTTTGCCAAGAAGTGTTGCTCAGTGGGGTGGCTAACGCTGCTGGGCAGTATTTAGAGTATGCAACATGGAAAATCTGTTGTATTCATGACCAGTTTGAAGGTGCTGCGGCAGCCTCTCGAATGCCAATAATCTGTTTGTGTTTGTTTGTGTTTATATTTCCAGTGGAGACCACGGTGGACAACAGGCAGCCAATAGCGAACCAGGAAACTGAGCAGCCCTCCGTGCCTGTACAAACAGGTAATGTCATCTAGTTCACCTAAACCTTCCACATCACCTCTCTCTTTCGCGCCACCTTCCGTTAAGCTGGGACCGCAAAGAGTCAGCGGCATCACCTCTGCCGTGTCGACGCATTTTCCTGGAATGTAATCTTGTTCTGCAACCATAATCTGGTCAGATAAATGTAAACACTAGATTTGAGTCTGATACCTGCATGTCTAACTGACCATATGTTGGCATATGTTTTTTTTTGTAGTTTCCTGAGATAATGTAACTATAGCATGGCACACTTTCCTTATTGAATGTTGAATAATTATAGTGCCATCGAGCTCAGTGCTGATCGCCTGCCACATGTTAGCCTTTCTTGTAATACCAAGGTAAGATTTCAAGCTCTGGTTGCATAACGCTGGATTTTGCTGCACCAAAATTATTAGCTTCCTGTTGTCGAGATCTGCTCTATTTCCCCTCTGGAAACTCTGTGGCGTAGGAAGTTTTTAAAATAAGGGTAAGTATTTTACCTTGGACAGCTATACAGTCTACTGTTTCACTGTTTTCTACCATCCTACTCGTGTGTGTGTGTGTGTGTGTGTGTGTGTGTGTGTGTGTGTGTGTGTGTGTGTGTGTGTGTAAAGATGCAACACAAGGAAAAGAAGGAGAGTGAGAGACAAAAATTACAGAGGCAGAGGCAGAAAACTAGGAGGAGAAAGGGGAGAAGGCTGGTGAAAGAGTGATGACTGGAAGACCAGATGAGGGAAAGGAAAAATGACTAGACAGTGAGAAATGATAAGAGTGTAGAAAATGTTTTGGTGTGTGTGTGTGGGTGCGCGTGCGTGCGCATGCAACACATTCCCTTGCCACCACATCATGTCTTCAATCAGTGTGAGTAAGAGGAAGATAGGTTCCACGCTGCCGTGAGCGTAGATCAGATGGCATTTACAGAGAGGCAGCCAGAGAATTCCTGATAGGACGTCTAGCTGTGCGCGCACGTGTGTGTTACGTGTGTGCATTACCTTGGACAGCCATACAGTCTACTGTGTTACTGTCTTCTACCATCCTACTTGTGTGTGTGTGTGTGTGTGTGTGCGCGCGCGTGTGCGTACGTGCGTGTGCGTACGTGCGTGTGTATACGTATGGATGTGGATGTGTGTGTGCGTGTGTAGGGAGGGAGGACGTAGCTGTGTTACATTTGGCAGAGGAGAAACCACTGCACTCATTCATAAGTTGCTGAACTGTTCATGTTGTTGACGCATGCATGTTGACGTGTTCTTGGATTCCATGTGGTCACATGTTTGCCATTACACATTAAGGTCTACCTATGCAAAGGTGTATGTTTGTTTGTGTGTGTGTGTGTGTGTGTGTGTGTGTGTGTGTGTGTGTGTGTGTGTGCGTGCGTGCATGCGTAATGTGGCACAGCCTGCACTGACTTGTCTCCCAGCCTGCAGCTCCCAGTAGCTGCTCTCAGTCAAAGGTCTCCTTAGTACAAAGCTAATGCTTCACACTCACCACAGGAATGCTGTTATGCACACACAGAGACACACACAAACACACCTATATCTATATATGTACACACACATGCACGTTTGTGTATTGCACGCTCATACAGGAAAATGCGGCCACACAGATACACACACTCTCACCTCCAATATGATAGCCCAGGGGTGATTAGATTGGATAAGCGCTGTAAAAACACTGTCATTGTAAACCATTAGAATGTTGACGACATGCCCGCTAAGTGCACTGAGAGTGTAATAGGTGAATGCGGGTTGTGCCAAGGAACTGAATGTTTCCACTGGAACAGCGGAGGAAGCTGAAGTTCTGGAATTAGCTTCCCTGTGCAGACTTGTCTTATTAGTGAACTTGTACCAGAGGACGACATAGAATGGATACACACATTCTTCACTGCAGTTGAATTCATTTACATCGTCTACATCCACTTTTTCACTCACAAAAAAAGGAAAAATCAGATGTATGCAAAGTGTGTGTGTGTCTGTGTCTGTGTCTGTGTGTTTTTGGGATGACCAATTTGAGTATTAAACCTTAGGACATTTTGATTACTCCTCACTTTTTGTTAGAGGGCTATTCGGGGGTTAAGGTACTGTAATGTTTGTGTCACAGACTTTAAAGAAGCTGAATTTGTTGTTCGAATGCTTGTTTACAATGAACATCTCATAAAGCTGTGCCATCGTCTGATCTTGAAGCAGCAGCCTGTGGGAGAGTATAACATTTTAAGCAGGGAGGGACCCCTACTGTCTGTTTGGAGGTATTACTGCACAAGTGCCTGAGACGTGCAGGATTACATCACCATGTTCTTACTGTATGTCACAGTTATGTGCAACACAATGAATGAATCATTGCTCAAAGTCCAGTAATCCAGGTCCAACATTGCTTAACACGATTGTTGCTTTATCGGAATTTATTGACATTCTCACATTTGTCCCTCTGAACTCTTCTGTTGCTGTGCCATCATGTGGTTAACTGGAACCTACTGCAGCCAGTTTAGTCTCTACCTCACTTTATCTCTGACCTTCACAAAGGCCCAGATTAGCATCCGACATCAACAGAACTGCATCAGATAGCTTATTTCAGTTTGTCTTTGTATTGTACCTCTCACAATGGAACAGACCAAAACATGACATGAAAGAAACTGAAGACCCAGTGTAATTTAAAAAAAAAAAAAAAGCAAGATGTGTGTGACACTTTACGTCAGAGGTTTGGTGGTTTTTGTTCCCTCGTCCTCTCCTCTAACTACTTGAACGTGTTGTCTTAACGTTGATCTCCTCAGGTGAAGAGGAGCAGGGTTCCGTGGCTGAGGTGTCCTACTATTCTTATGAATATGACCCAGACACGGAGCCTTTCCTGGCTGATGCAGAGGGACAGGACCAATTGGACCTTCCTCAAGGTAGACAGGATGTGGAGCAGAAAGTCCTCCTGCCAGCAGATACCCAGCTACCCACACTGGACACAAGAAACACACCTGAGCGATGGTACAGCACCTCCATTGGTGTTTACTGGTTGTTTATTTCACCATGTTTTTAAGGGTATTCTCACACTTTCTGACGTCATACAATACTAACAACCCTTGATTATGGATTTATTATGAAGCATGCATTCATTTTTGTGAAACTTCAGTTAGGTTTAAAGGAACACACCAACTTGTTGGGGATTGCACCTATTCGTCATCCTCCCTAGAGCCAGCCTGAGACGATAGAGCGTTAAGAAGCTGAGACCCACAGAGACTGGCTGACTGCTAGTTAGCTGAGCACAATCAATGGTAGTGGATGGGAAGTGGTAGCATACAGCCAATACTGTCAAATCATCAAAAGAACTTTTCCTCTAAATAATCTAAACTGTACAATTTAAATTTACCAGATATTCTATTGTTAAATCAAACACTTAACCACTTCCCTGAGTGGGCGCGGTGATTTGAAGCAGCACCTTAAAAGTCCCATTAGAACTTCGCTCAACAAAACAAAACCTTTGCTGATGACTAGAAGAGCACCCGCTGTTACTGATCCTGGCTTACTTTCTAAGAGAGGTTGAGGATGATTACTTCAGAATGGATTTCTGAACCTGACTTATTCGATTACTTTTTGACAGGTATGCTAACGCTTCCCACCCACTACCATATATTGTGCTAAGCTAACCAGTGGTTAGCAGGTCTCTGTAGGTTTCAGCTCCCTGCTACAGCTCAAAGGAGAGCAGGGTATCTATCTTCTTCTCTGGCTCTGGGGAGGGCGGCAAATTTAGATATCCTCCAAAAAAGTTACTTAATTTCCTCTCTGAAGTAATACATTTAAACAGATCTAAAAGGAATAGTGTAGTGTTGTAACTTATCTGTGACCTGCTTTCTTCTCCTCCACAGAAATACTCACAGAGTGAAGCCATATCCACCTCCAAATTGTACATTAATTGTGAATATGCTAGTGAATGGAAAGAGAAGACAGACTTGGGACTTTCTCAGCCAGAAAGGAAACGATGGCGGTGTCTGGAGAGTGTGACTGTGTGTGTGTGTGTGTGTGTGTGTGTGTGTGTGTGTGTGTGTGTGTGTGTGTGTGTGTGTGTGTGATTAGGTGTTATATTGTTCTCAATAGATTCAAATCAGTGAGGTTGCTTTCATAAGTGTGTGTGTGGGTGTGTGTGTGTTCATTCTCCAGGCTTTCCCTTTTCCTCCTCCAGACTCCTAGTCACTAATAGGCACCATAGCATCTTTGTTAGTCACTGTACTGCCTCTATAATCACTAGAAAAAATAATCAAGTATTTATGTTTGTAATTACACCTGACTTTAAGCAAAATATTTTGTTATATTTTCTATCTGTGGTATTTATTTGTAGCTAGAGGTCGTATCATTTTTGTTTATTTTGTCATTGCCTGACCATACATTCTACTTTACGGTTCTGTATGTGCTGTTGGAATTTTTTTTCACGGCAAAATTTTTACCCAATTATTGAAATGTTTGATGAAATTCCTGTACTGGTGTCCTGCTGGAAAAAAAAAAAGACATGTGCCAACCATATGCTTTACAGAAACATAAGCTGAAACTCAAGTTTTGGCTTTATCAGACAGCACACTAGAGCTTCGCAGGAAGAATTAGCGGGGATGGGGGTGGGGGGGCATGTAACGAAAGTCCCTGGCGGACTTGAAACACAGACTTTACAATTACAAGATGCATCTTGTTCACAAGGACTCCCCAGCTCAAAGGTTTCCGAGCGATCTCGCCAGTTACCTTTCTCTTACCTTCCTTGAGATTTGATTGTACAGTTCATAAGCTATTTTGTTTATGTTAAATTTTAATTCGATTCTTTAAAAATTTCAAGAATGATGATGTTGATGATGTTTTTTTTTTCTGTAAATGTACCAAATTGACATGTAGCCCATATTCATATCAAATGTTGAGCTTTTTAAAACAAGCCAGAATAAAGATTTGTATACAATCCAGGGTTTGAATACTGTTATTACGAAGAAAAACTACACTTCCTTCTCTTTTTTTAATGATATTTCTTGCCTGACTATGCGTTTTTATACAGTAGAAGAACAATAATGTAATTATCAATCTGCAGATGCAGGCTGGTGCACGCATGCGTGCGCACGCGCGTGTGTGTGTGTGTGTGTGTGTACCCAAGTAAAGAAGCTGCAGTGTCCTTCATGAAAGCCGTCTTGCTCCATTTCCTATGAAAGGTTATTTTGTCTGAAGATCATTTCCTGCCAGCAGTAAACTGTATCTCTGCTCTGCTGAGGGCCGTCTGCTTTCCCTCTCTGTCTTTCGCTCGGGACACTTGGGGTGTGTATCACTTTGTACATACTGGATACTCTAAGTTTGGGTGTGCGCTGCATGTGTTTGTGTTACTGCTAACAACAGTCTGGGGTTACCAAAGCAGCAGCGACGGCGGCTACGAGTGGGTTTGGGCCTGTTAAAGTTTTTCTTTTTGTTTTGTTTTTTCTGCACGTCACTTGTCAAGCCGCTCAGTTACTGTGGCCTCTGGCAGCTCTGGCCTCAAAATGAGTCCCTCAAATCCCAACTACAAATCATCACTGGGATCACAGGACATCAAAGTAACTGCATTGGGTAATTGGTTCAACCTTTAGCTAAAGATGACAAACCAGAGGGGTTGCTGGTTTAATTTCCAGCTGTATGTTGGCAATTTATGACTAGATCAATGGGGCCGGCCAAGTAGAGGTACTCAGCCTATAAGTGTTCCAGGTGTGCTGCACTCAATCTGACCCTGCATCTCTGCTGGAGTTTCAGGAGTGTGTAAGGAGGACTCATACTGTATAACAGTATCCTGTGGTGATGCACTTCTGGGCTTCTACTCAGTTCACAGCAAAGAATGAATGCATTTATGTTGTATTTACTGTACTTTCAATAAGGTGGGAAACTTGAGGAAAAATTAAACGGAAATGTATGGAACCCCTCTTCTGGGATTAAAAAAAAAAACAATAATGAGAAGCTTTCTCGAAATAATCACTTATCTTGAAAGAAAGGACTTAGTAACTCAAAAAGGTAATGAACTTTCTCAAAACTATGGTTAGTATCACAAAATAAGAAGAAAAAAGGAGCTCCCATCTCAATACAATGAATTTCTCAAAATAAAAAGTTTCTCAAAAATAATATCTTAATATCTCTACAAAATGACTTATCTTGAATTAATCAATTATTATCCCAAAATAACAAGAACCTCTCAAAAACGATGAGTTAACATCTAATAACCCTGACTTTACTCAAGTTAACAACTGTGTATGCAAACGAATTCAGATAATGACAAAGCACCTCAAAATAATTAGTTAATAATCCTCAGTAATGAGGACCTTTCTCAAATTAACAAGGTAGCATATCAAAATGCGTAACTCTCGTAAAAATAATGAGTTAACGTAACAAAATAATGACTATTAATGTACAATTAAAAATTAATCACCTTTGAAATTATGATGGAGCGCCTCAGAATAGACATGAACTCAATTTTTTGTCCGTTGCATTTGTAGAAACGCGCTTCCAAAGAAACTAACCCCTCCCAGTAAGCTTCTGGTAGAGTCAGTGGAATTTCAGTAGAGCAAGTGCGTTCCTGCAGTGACACCGAGCCAGCAGTGCAGGGGACCTGGCTGCCACAGACTATCCCCTGCAGTCTCTGTGGCAACTGCATGCATGGCTGAGGAGTGATACTGCATCTCCACACAACCATGAGCAGAAAGAGAACGGAGGGAGGGAATGGTTTCACGGTTTGCAGGGGCAGCTAGCATTACATGAGACTGAATCGGAGTGATGACATTGTTCCCCGGTATCAGCCGAGTGCGCCTATACATCTGACCCTGTGGAGGAAGGGCTATTCACCTGTCTGAGCCACCCCAGACGGACAAACAGGCAGGTAGATAACCTCCGGTCCACACCATAGACCGCTCAGCTGCTGACACTGTGATATGTGCGAGTTCTCAGGTTTCAGGGGAATTTAGGGATTCATCCTGATTCAACTGGATTGCGGTGGACAGTCATTACATGCCTGAAGCTGGATGGTAAGGTGCAAAAACTTTTTTTTTTCACCCATGGATTTGTGATTATTTGTCATGCTTTACATGTTATTCAGCACCAAAACACAGTGAATTATCCTTTTGCCAATTCCTGTTTTCGATTTGAGTGCAGCATTTGATGCTGATCACAGCATCTTTGTTCAGAGGGAATCTCTCTGATAGCATTTCAAACTGGCTCCAGACCTACTTTGAGGTTGCTTAGGGGGTCATGCACCTTCAGAATATGTCTTATCTTTTAGTGTAGTTCAGGGAAGCTGTCTAGGCCCCCTACTATTTTCCCTTCGCACGCTTTTATCAGGTAACATCAGTCAACGCAATACGAAACGACACAGCTATGCCGATGATTCCCAACTGTACATCTCTCTAACCCACACAGCCTGTTTTGCCGCCAAAAATCAGTGGATGAGTGATAACATTTTAAAGCTGAATGAAGATAAAATACAGATTGTTTTATTTGCACGGAATCAAAGAGCGACCTGAGAACTCAGAAACTGTGCCGCGCAAAATCACAAGTACAAAAGAGTCATTTGAGCACGAGGTGACCAATACAGCTTCCTCCCATCTGAGAAACATTTTTAACATAAGATTGAAAAATTCATTCATGCTTTTTGCATAGCTTGGTGTATATTCTACTTAAGTTTATCACTTCTAGTTTGTTTTCATGTATTTCATGCATGCTGGCTTTCAGAGTTCATGTTTACCGCAAGATAACAGCATTAAAAAAGTCAATGCAATCCTTCTTGACAAAAAGCATTTAGTGCTTTATTTTACGAATGAAAACGATGAAAAATAATGCTACTTTTTTGTTTTCAGAGGGGAGAAATGGAAAAAAAGTATCCAATAATCGCAGGCAGAGAAAAAGGTAAGTTAATGAATTGTGAGAATCCTAATTATTTTTTCTCAACAGCAACCGACTGGTTATATATGGGAGTCATTTAGAAACCCTGTGTAGAGAATATTAGTGGTACAAAAACCATCCATCATTTGATATTTTATGAATTTCAAAGGGGGAACCCTGACTTGAGTCTGGGGGAGGATTTTCTATGTCTGGAGACCTGCCAGGACACGCTCTCTTCTCTGAAAAATGTTCCCACTTGCACGTCCTTTGCAAACGCTTCTGAACACTTCTATGGTGATGTCAGGTTTTTATGGAGTATTGGGGCGCCTGCTGCACTCTCCTTGCTCACTGTTCATCCATTTGCATTTGTATAACACACAGAGGGAGTCAAGCCGAC
Source organism: Aulostomus chinensis (assembly GCF_037954235.1). Classification (NCBI taxonomy): domain Eukaryota; kingdom Metazoa; phylum Chordata; class Actinopteri; order Syngnathiformes; family Aulostomidae; genus Aulostomus; species Aulostomus chinensis. The sequence goes on along the minus strand of NC_141333.1, from coordinate 15,597,258 downwards.
AAGTCCGGGCTAACTATGAAGTGTCTAACAGAGCAAAGTGGTGACGTGGTCATTAACAGATCATTAGTTGAGTTTATCAGACGGTTTCATGAATTTTCTCCTGCAATGCTGGAAAACACTTCATTATGCAAACAACATTACTTCTGTAAAGCTTCAGATGAACTCAAGCTGCGGGTTACTGAAGCTGCCGCTCTGCTGCCCTCTCCTCTTGTGTCGTATGAGATGGTGAATGTGTGTGATGTGCTCCTCCCTTGTCTCCAGGGCCCGGTCCTGGGCGCTATGGACTTCCTCCCACCATTGGATTTATTGGCCATGACTTCACTAAACCAACTAGCCCTGCTTACTCGTTCCACGGCAGGATGAGCGACAACAGTGAGCCTCTCCCTCTTTTAATTGACTGGAATCTTTTAATAGACTTGTGTGTTAACTTAAGTGCAGAATATTGATCTCAAAGTCATAAATCTGATCTGAGTCGCTGGATATGGTTACAATAGCTGGCTGAAAATGATTTAGTCTCAAAAACACAACACCGGTTGGATGAGGGTGGAAGTAAAACCACTAGAGGGAGACAACACCCCGCAGTTGTGCTCTTTCCCACTTCTGCTCCCGGATTTAATTCGAGCCTGATCCGTTTTAATGCTGCCACAAGATGAAGCCAAACTGATAGAGGAGAAATGTTCTGAAAGGTACTATCATTACTTTCCCTGCAGTGTACTGCGTCGACTCCAGTCCAGGGCCTCAATATCATATTGATGCAAAAATGACTCGCTTTGGGAGAGATGGCACACCTGCCTTCTCCATACTGGGCAGAATGAAAGAACCAAGTAAGTTCCTGTTGTTCCCTTTTTGTTATAATAAACTATAAAAAGATTTCATACAAAAATACCAAGAAAATTTTCTATTATTTTACATTAATCTAATATGAAGGTATTTTTTGACCAAATTTCCATGACTTTCCAAATTTTATGGCTTTATTCCATTTTCAAAACCAGAACTCTGTTGAAAAGCCAGCCGACATTTGTTTTTGACGTCCTCTGGAGGTCCACTGTCAGCTGTTCCAACTGAAAATCTTTAAAAGGCATCAAGCGTTCACAAACACATGATGTTGACTTTTCAACTGTTTTCTTTCCATCAGAGGAGATCCTTCAGACACCTGGACCAGGTTCTTACAATCCAGAAAAAGCCCCTCCATACAGCCTCCAGCGTCGGCCGCCCTCCTACACAATGGGCTCTCGCACACAGTACCGCTGCGTCGATTCAGTTCCTGCACCTAACAAGTACCATCTACCTCCACTAATAGGCCCTCAAGTCCCCAACAAGCCAGCCAGCGCCAGCTACACAATAGCAAGTACTTTCAGGACAGGAGGACCAGCTGTGGATTTAGCTAAGACCCCAGGGCCTTGCAGGTACAACAGTACAGACCCAAGTGTTTTTCTGCGTCGACAACCGGCATTTTCCATGTTGGGGCGTCACAGTTTCCCCAGAGATACCACCAAAAAACCCGGTCCTGGAACTTATAATCCACAAAGAGTGACAGTCCACAAAGCTCGGGCCCCTGCCTACTCCCTGGGTATCAGACACTCTGAATTCATCACCCCACTCATAGTTACTGTTTCTGATTGAGAATCATCCGCACAAAGGGCTCACGTTTACTGACGACAATTACAGGTAGAAAAATAACTATGCGCAAAATACATATTATAAGTAGCACATTTTATTTGTCCTATCGGCAACAAAGAACCATGAATCACTGTAAACATGTATATCATTTGGAAATAATATTTACATTGAACAAACAAATATAAAGAACAGTATATGTTCAAACAAATAAAGCTCTTATCAGACAATAATGAGATCGAGAGACGATCCCATTCCCCTGCAACGACTCAGTAAATAAATCAATATCAACAAAATAACATCAAAAGACATAAAAAAAAGTATTTAAAATGTACAATTGACAGTACGTTTACATTGAAATTCTTTCTATGGTTCACAGTAAAATCGAGCTACTTACCTACCGTGTTCTCTATAAATTAAGGTGAGTTTGAAAGAACAAACGATATAATACAATAGAGCGTTGTCTACCCGACACATTAGTAAGTGGAAAAGATGAATGGTCCACAGACAATACAAATCAGCACAAACATTAGCAGGTATGTTCCAGATGGCTCCCATCTAATCCTTGGGGAGAGGTCTTCGGAAAAGCAGTATGTGAGGCTCTGGAGGGGGAAGCCAAGAAGAAAAGTCTTTGTTAGCATCATCTACAGTATAATGTTATCCATGTCCTAACTTCTATTATATTCAGTGACACCTAATGAGAGCGGATAGTTTTCAAACATGAACAGATATTTTTTTCCAAGTGTAAACGGAAGAGAAAACTGTTTGTCGGATCAGTTCCTTCAGTGGCATTTTAGGGATTGTTTCTTGGACGACGAGTAAGAGATGTGAGACAACATAAATGGGCCTCAGCCCGAGCAAAGCTAGGGTTCAATAGTCAGAGTTTGACAAACATTTTACTATCCATTTAAGTTATAGTATATTTATTAGAAACTTTGCCTTAATTTTATGCGTAGTGTTGCCTTACTGAATAACTGAAGAGACATTGGGCCTCCTTGACATCAATCCTAAATTTAGCCCAACAGAGGATCTGCTGCTGAGCCTGATGGTTATGTGTGACTGTAATTGTGCATCTCTTATAAAATGTGAATCTTTGCCAACCAAGTCCACAATAGATGTCAGGAGCACTAATCGCCAACAGGCTCTGCTTTCTGTCTGTTCAACTTAAACCCAGGCTTATAATGTCTGATTGTGGGTTAACACGTCTTGACTGAGGACTCTTACCAGAGGAGGCACTGAAGGAGGTTTATTTTTGTTTATCCAACAGACTCGTGAAAATTTGGCTTTAAAAGTTTGTGTCAGAAGAGGCAAGTGGATTTTATCCCACAGCTCTTCACAACGAATAAAAACAGGTTACATGATTATTCACCTGGTTTGTGGATCATGTAGTGAATCCAGCCCTGGCTCTGCTGCACCCCCAGACCCCTCCACTCTTCTTCTGACATCAGATGGGAGGAGGGCACCAGTTTAGATAGTTGCTTTGGAAGCACAACGTGCCTAAGGGAAGAGGTATAACACTTGCAAACATGACTTAGAGCACAGAAAGAGCGATGCTAATGCTACATGTCACGCGGGTAAAGACTGGCGTAAGCTAACGTTAACTAGCTTTAATATAAATAGCCGCTACCGCTCGTCACTGCTAACATGAGCTAATAGCTTCTACTGGGTTTGCAGCCGGTCGCACGAACAAGTTGCAGGTCTCATCAACGTTCGAGCCGTGACGTTAGCATTAGCAACAAATTCAGAAGTTGGCATGGAGGTTGGGATTGTTATGAGGTATCAAAACCTAGCAAAGGCAAGGTCGTGCCAATTGAATAACTGTCACGACGTTCATTGACGTGCGTCTTATATTAACCCAATTAATTTTATGAAATGAAGTTAATGAACGTTACGTAAGTAAGTAACAAGTTGAACCCACCTGTACTCGAACTCCTCGTCGTTGTACTTGTCAGAGTAGTAAATCTGTTTTTTAGACATGTTCCGTCGATGGTGGCAGACGCAGTTAGCGTACGGAAAGCTGAGGAGAAGCAGCTGGCGATGGAATTTGATAGCGCACAGCGAAGAGGACGATGTTTATGTGTCTAAAAAGCTCCTGTCATCTACCGCTGTTTTCGAGGGGACGACGATTCAAACCTCAACGGTTCCGCGCGTTCTCCGGATTGGTCGAGGGAGCTGCACCAGCTGCACGAGTACAGGGGGCGCTTCCAGCCTCCCGAGATCGTCTATGTCGACGCGATGGTGCCCTCAGCAGTGAACTACAAATCCAGTAGGAGGCGGTGCTGGTCGCAAAAACATTTGTTCTATGTCATTAAACCAAGTCTTGGTCGTTTTTATAAATTATTTTTTAGGTATTTGAATAAATATCTACACTATAAGACTTTACCAAAACCCCAAATATGGATAAAACGAATTGTCTCAACTCTTCATTATCTTGGGACTCGACGTGGTAGGACGTACTCAACGTAGGTAATTTGTTTCACTATTTGTCAGTAAAAAGGCGAAAAGCCACACGAAACATGCATTGCTCAAGTAGAAGGACAAACTTGTGTAAGAGAAGCAATGGTAAAAGTACTCAAGTGAAAATAAAGGCTCTTCAATGTACTCAAAGAATGAACTAAACTGCACCTGGTCTTTTTAAAAAAAAAAAAATTATTGACTTTAAAAACCACAGAAATACAAATAGACAAAAGCAATAAAATCTATTATGTAATAATATATAATGAAGTATCCATTAGCATCCTTGAGACAAAATGCTAGCTAGTCATGAAACTGTTTTTCAGTTTATTTCAGAGCTGGAAACATCTGTATCATTCCATTCTGCAATTTAGCCGAACGTATTTGTCTGTTCGTCTTCTTGTCGTTTTTGTCTGTTGTTCCTCAAAACTAACCTTACAAGCATGTTTCTAAAATGGAAGTAAAGACTTAAGAATGTAGGGCATTAAAGTACTCTAAAACACTGTTAGAAAAATAAATGGTCAAGTACTTATAAAATCTTCTCAAGTACAGTAGTGCAGTATTCATATCACATTACTTCCTGTCTCTGGATGAAATACTAGTGTGGCCCTATAATAGGAGAGCAGGGAACTCATTTTCTGTGTTGGTACCCTGACAAGCAAAAGAATATTTGTGTTAGTTACATAAAATATAATGAAATTAAATGTTATAGAATACTGATGCTCATGCACACATCATTATTTAACAACCCCTGGCTCCCTGCTTGCTAGTAAACTATACTATTACATTTACTGTCTGGAGCATTATGAGATTGGCTATAAAGATAGCATCAGAATCAATCATCCAATATGGCTCCCAAGGGAAGTCAAACTTTAAGATTACAAATTTCTCAGAACAGCGGCTCTGATTATAACCAAATGATTTGTGTAAAAACAATAACAAAAACAGAAAACACAAAGATGATTATTGTGTGTGTGTGTGTGTGTGTGTGTGTGGGGGGGGGGGGTTAAAAAAATAGCTGAAAATCACTATGTTATACCATAATGACTCAGTTCAGACATGAACTGTGCCCCAGACTGCTGGCTCACAATGTCATGGCCTGCTGGTACATTTGAATGAACCAGAGTCATTGTTAGCACTGTTTCCTATCCTGACAAGTCAGAACGTCTGTGGTGAAAAAGGCCTGTTGTTCAGGATGACTCTTGGGACTGGATAACGCACGTTGAAAATGCATCGCCTCCTGTCTTTACACATGCTTACACCATGTAAATACATCACTTTCCTCTGTAAATTATTTGTAAGTATACGAAAGACAAACTGCCTCTTTACATTTTAACTAAACAATTACGTTTTCTGAGCTTCAACCCATGTTGTTATTCTGAGTTGTGATGGTTGTTGTCAGTAATAGCTGCTAATGAGCACCTGTGTATTCACAGCCGGATTTGTTCCTCTTGTATATGCAAAATAGCAAAGTGAGCTGTTAACTCCTCACATATGGACCAGAACATGACGGTCGCTTGTTTTAAAATGTACTGTGAGATGCAGCTGAGGAATGTTTTCATATATTTGTAACATTCATCACATGTATTGATTTGGCTTTAGTAAATACTTCATTATGTATTTGAACAGTGTGTGCAGTTGTTTGTTTGTTGCGAGGCAGGAACAGACAGAATAAGAGTGCGACTGTTGCATCTGTCAACATCCATCAGTTACATCTGGTTTATCAGTAACTTCTTACACACTCTGAAGCAAGCAAACATGCGATTGGCTGTTCGGAGGAAGGTGGGACACAGCTGTGGAGGTGGTGTGTGTGTTTTTATGAATTCTGTGTGTTTTTCTGTGTTTATGGTTTGTTGTATTTTGGGTAAGTGAAATTGAATTATACCACTGCTTTTTATTTATATCATGATAATTGAGCAATCCACCGCTACTGGAAGTAACTGGATGTTTCAGCTGGGATCTTATTTTCACCCTCAAATCCAGATTTAAAGGTGAGCTTATATTTGTATCAACTAATTTATTTTTTACTGAGTGGTTCTTGGATTTTGTAGGATGGAGCGTGTGACCCTCCTCCTCTACACGACTGTCCAAACTGATTATGGGAGCTAATAAATCCTCATAAATATGCTTGATTGAATTTAATGCAACTTAGTGTGTTTTCTAAGGAACATAATGATCTTTTCCTGTGTGTGTAGGTGGCTTTATATGAAGTCACTTGGTTCCCTCTCCTTTTGCACAACACATGACCATGACTATTGACTTATTTCACAATCAATGCTGACATGATTCATTTGCATTTAAAGATTTTTGGCTTTATAGCAACAACGTAACATTTCCTTGCTCTTGAATGTCTCATTCTTAAGATGAGTTTGCGTGAGATGGGAAAATTAGCATTGTAAAATAGTGGATTAGAAGCATGAGTTTATGTTTAAACTGCTTGAGGGAGGGTGCAAGTAGGGAGCTAAAAGGATCATGTTGAGATGGCAGATTGCTCTCTGGGGAGCTGGACAGAAGAGAAATAGATGGGAGAATGCAGGCAGATGGGATGGGGTGGATGTTTTCAGACATGCAGTCCCTCATGAGTGTGGCTGCATTGTTTTCTTTGTGAAGTTTTTGTCAGTCGCCGCAGCAAATGGAATTAAACACACACACACACATTGACTAACACAAACTACACTTTAACTAATTGAAGGAGGCAAGTAGATGCATTTATTTATGATCAATTCTTGAGTTGATATTTTCCTGTAGTGTTTCAGCACACAAGGGAACAATGGGGTTTTCTGGTTTTCTAGAAATGATCAGTCTTGGATCCATTTGAGGTTTCTACATTTCCTCAGAGTGATAGATGTCAGATACACAATGGGTTGTTAGACAGGGACAAATAACACTTTTTTAATCTGCATATATTTAGCTTTCAATTCAATCAGGTTTTATTGGCAGCTCTGTAATAAAAGAGCGAATTGTGTGTGTGTGTGTGTGTGTGTGTGTGTGTGTGTGTGTGTGTGTGTGTGTGTGTGTGTTTGTTTCTAAACTTGCTGGGGATCTAAGGAAGTGCAGTGTCGAGTTTAATTAATTTTTATTAGTTTCATACACTTTGTAAAAGGCAATAAAATAGATGCTCACTAGACTGAAATGTGAAGAAGTATCGACTTCTTTTCTGTAACCTTCATATCTTTTCCTTTTTTTCATTTCCTTGTTTATAGTTTTCCAGCAGCTCTCACAAATGTGTGAGAGGTCTGAAATATTCATTTGCTGAATCTTGTGTATACAGGACAAATAGCTCTGCAGAGGCTCTGTGTGTGTGTGTGTGTGAGAGAGAGAGAGAGAGAGAGAGAGAGAGAGAGAGAGAGAGAGAGAGTCCAGGGTGGTTCAAGCAAATGTGTTTTAGCTAATGCTGTTGGAGAGTAGCTGGGTAGGGCAGGGCTAATAGACCCAATGACATCATCCAAGGAGAGAGAGAGAGAGAGAGAGAGACTGGGAGTATGTGAGTGTGCTTGCCTTAGGCGGTGAAAGGAAGCAGGACGGCAGATAGAGAGGAGAGCAGCATGCGAGCGAGACAGTGTGTGTGTACGTGAACAGAAGAGGACCAGACAGCTTTCAGTTGACATTGACAGGAATATAGGACTCCGCCTGGAAGATTCTTTCTCTAGTTTTTACCCCTTCTTCCATTGCACCTCTCCCCCTCCCCCTCCCCCTTTCCCCTTTCCCTCCTCATCCTCTGGCTGTTATCCCTCCCTCTCATCTCCTGCTTTAGGCGGCTCCTCCGGGCATGCTCCTTAAGCCAAAGTATGACCGCTTTCGCAATGAGTCTGTGACCTCCTCTGACGACCTGATGCAGAGCTTAGCCATGAGCGGCAAAGTTGTGGCCACACCGGTGGTCCCCTCCTCCGCCCCAAGCCTTCCTCTGCCCCCTCTGCCTCCCCTGCCTCCTCTGGATCCCAGTGCCAGGTCCTCCTCCACTGGGGCTACAGCCCTAGCTGACTCCCCTTGCCTGGATGGAGAACAGGATGCCACTACAACCTTCTGCATGCTCATCCCCAAGATGCCCCAGTGGAAGTTCTCCAACTCTCTGCTCAGCAGGAGCCCGTCCAACTCCAGCTCCAGCTCCAGCTCTAGCAAGGACTCGGCCAAGGCAGCAGCAGCAGCAGCTCCCTCCCAGGCCTCTCTGTCCCCTTCTTCTTCATCACACAGGCACAGTGGAGTGCCCTCAGCCAGTGGCCCAGTAGCCAGTCTAGCTGCAGTGCTTAACTCCTGTGACCCTGTGTGTGTTACCCCCTGTTCACTACAGGCCATTCGTGGGCAGAGAGCAGTGGCAAACTCTGCCAGTCCAGGGGGACACAGATTTGGAGCCTCAGAGACCATGGCGAGTCCCGGGGGTTCCAGCAGCTCCAGATCAGGAATGAGTCGCAGGACTAGATTGGAAGGCATGTGGCTGGGGGGGGAGGACTTCAACCAGAAGGGTAGCTTCATCCACAAACCTTCCCAAGGATGGCTGCACCCTGACAAGAAGATTGCTGGACCGGGGGCCTCTTATATTGTCAGGGTGAGTTGGCTCTCAATTTGGTCACTTTCTTTGAATGTAATAGAAGTTAAACATCCTGGTGTATTTTGAGAATGTTTACAATTTCCTCGTGCCCCTAACTGATAAACAATGTCATTAAAATTAATGACTCCACTTAAATGTGTCTCTGTTCGGCTGGGAACAAGAAGGAACCACAGCGCTAGGCAGATTGTTATGCAGCTCGTGTGTTGAGGGCAGGGGAATACATAATTTAATCCAGAGAGATGGCGTGGTGTGGCTGCACCAGGATAGCACACCGACTGGATGAAGACAAATCATAAAACCGTGATACCTTAATAAGGACCGTTGTTCTGCTGCGAGATGCACCATAATATAGACAGAACAATAAACACCTGTGTCTGTAGTGCATGTATCTATATCTTGTGGGAGTGGTGCTCTTTGTGTGGTTTCAGGTTTGTTTACATTCATGAGTAGAAGGAGACCACACAGTTTTATCTGTAAAACTGATTAAACCTTAGCATTTTCTAGTTGGTGTTGTCTTAATAGAATATACTTTCAAATATGAATCCTGTGTTTAAAAAAAAATTATGAAAATAAGATAAATACAGAAAGGGATACTTGGTTGCCCCCATAAAAAAAAATCATAATTTCAATTCTCCATAGAATATCTCCGTCAATGTGTATTAATGAACAATTTACAAAAGTTTGCTATCCCAAACAGACTGTGTGATGTCAGGGACAATAATCTCCCCCACGCCTCTTCACCTTTGCCCCCCTTGAGTTGCTCTTCTCTCCCCCTCTTCTAACTAATGACATGACTCTTGATTAGCCCAGACTGGGGCCTAAGCCTGCTGTCTAATGGTATTATACAGGCACCCATTCATTCCTATATTCAATTAGGTTTAATCACATCCATTTAAATCATGTGATTTGGAGAACGACGGCTGGGAGGGGTCCATCTGGGATCCCTGCATATGAGTTCTCATCATCATGCAAGGCGTTTCATAGCACATCGCAAGTACTCCTTTCATATTTGTCTGATATCTCACTTGATTTTTGAGCTTTTCGTGTAGCTTATCCTCGCCGAGTAAAAGCGTACTACAGCCATTGAAGTTGTACTGTATGTGTGGTGGTAAATCTGTGTAGAGGGGGATACTTGCTGCATGTATTAGTGTCAGAGTGACAGTAGATTTCTGCTGCGCTGGGACATTTATAATCAGCAAAGCTTCCATAGCGCCCGGCTCTTGCTTCCCTCTATTCCTGTTTCTCTCAGTAGAATACAGACACACCCATACACTCACGCAAACACTCCTCTGCTGGGAATAACACAAGTATGATTCTTCAGTATTGGTTTCCTCTTTTAATTCTTTCTCTCTGTCCTCACAGCCATGTCAGGCTCTGGTGTCTTTGTCAGCTTGGGCACTGCAGCAATCCCACAAAGCACTGCAGCTGCTTGTTAAAAGCCGTATTAAGACATTGCTGTTGCTATTGGTGCAGTTTGCAGAAAGGTCATAGCATTGAGTGGACAAGTAGCAAAGGATGAATGACAACATGACAAGTGCATATGAAATTAGAAGAAGCTATCATCTGCAATATGGGCAATTTTCCTTTCCTAAAAGATGGGAATGATCTCCCCCCTCCATATGTGTCACGTCTGATCCAGCAGTGCATCAGTGGTAAAATGAGAATATAGATAATAAACTGGACTCGGTATGCAGACCATACAGGGATCATTCCCAGTTCTTAGAAGAAGGCGGCCATTACGCAAGGAAGTTTGAAAGTGGATGCCTGTGTTATTTAATTTCTAAAGAATTCTTCTTGGAAAGCCATAGTCCCTGCAGCCAAAGGACTGCCAAAAGATGTTAGTACAGATCGAGTGATAGAAGATGGGATGCATTCTATCAGCAGACGAGTTTGTGACAGTGGAGGCATTGGCACAGAGAGAGAGAGAGAGAGAGAGAGAGAGAGAGAACTTTCCTGATGGAAGACTTCTCCCGTCCTCAAATCTGGTTATAAAGCTCATTAAGCTCTCAGCCTCGAATGTTTCTCTCTCTGTATTTGCTTGTCAGACTACTGTTTGGTCCGTCTGCTGCTGGTACAGGAACAAAATACATTTAGTCATCCAACCATCCATCCATTTTCTTCTGTTTATCCTGTTAAGGGTGGCAGGGGGCTGAGGCTGTCCCAGCAGTCTTCAGGGGAGAGGCGGGGTTCACCCTGGACAGGTCACCAGTCCATCACAGGGCCAACACATAGAGACTGACAACCATTCCCACTCACAGTCACACCTACGGTCAATTTAGAGTATCAATCAGCCTCGTCCCCTCTTGATGTCTTTGGACTGTGGGAGGAAGCTGGAGTACCAGAGAGAACCCCCACAGGAACAGGGAGAACATGCAGACTCACACAGAAAGATCCCGTGCCTGAGCCAGGACTTGAACTTGGAACCTTCTTGCTGTGAGGCGACAGCGCTGACCACTGCACCACCATGCTGCCCTACATTTAGTCATACATATGTCAAAATACAGTGGCTGGATTAGGTGTCATTTTCATAAAAATTTGAAAGTTTAGTGTTTTTTTGTCATAAATGTTAAGATTTAGAGTGAGCCTTTTCAAGCAGGTCAAACAGGAGGACGGCAGTTAACTCAGAGATATAAAAACTGAAATCAAACATGTTATTATTCTTGCTTCAGAGATATCAACATGTATCCCTAATCGTTTTTCCTCACGGTCAAAGGTCATGAATTAATGACTAATTTAACAAGGAAACAGCACATTAGCAAAAACTGTAAATGTGTCACAGTCATTCAAGTTCACTTTTATTGGTTGTTTCTTGACAAATTATAGAGATAATGGACCTCATTCATGAAATATTCTGAGACGCAAATGTATGCTCATACATAAAGACCCTTTTTTTCTTTTCCAAACCCTCAATTTAGTCTTACAGACAGAAAGTGAAGCCTGATTTTTTTGGTAACTCCAGACTTCTATTGGGTGCCTCTTGTACAGCTTTTTGTCTACAAGACTAAATTGAAGGTTACATAAATCCTTTTCATGAAAGACGCCCATCTACATCACAGATTATATAGATGACTATCACCGCGTCTCATCATGTAAACCCCGAGGATATGCTAACAACAACGGGGCATCCTCACCTACATTGACAGGATACACAAACACATTCATAGCATCCCCCAGAGGCAGAGGAAGCTACACTTTGCTTGTGATCTGGAGCTCTTAGTGGTACTAATCTAGTCAAGGTGCCATTAGCACCCCGGTCAGACAGCGATTAGGAAGCTGCTCAGCTGGCTGCTAGCCACTGGAGTACACTCTGATGCCGTACATGTGGATTTGAATTTGTGTGTTTAGATTATAGCCTCCAGAATTTTTTTTTTTTGAAGACCTGCAGTGCTACATCAATATAATTCAGGAAAGCGTGCAAGAGTGATGTTTTTAAATCAATTCAAAATAGACAACCAGTATGGTTAATACACCTTTTTTTAATTGCAGCACTTCTTTTGATTATTATAGATCACGATTCTCTATTTTGCAGTGTTTGTTTTCATGTCACTTCTAAATGAGAAACATTAAGTTCATCAGCAGCAACTTTAGTTCCAGTCTGACTTTTTTTCTGTTTTGTTTTATTTATCTTTGTAGTACATGGGCTGTATTGAAGTGTTGAAGTCAATGCGCTCCCTGGACTTCAACACCCGGACTCAGGTGACAAGGTAAGCCGCTAACTAACTGGTGTGAAAGTGGGGAGTCAGGAGAATTTGATCCAGCGCGATGAGCGTAATCATAATCATTCATGAGCACAGTAGGATTAACGATCAGCCGTTATGATGTCAAATTACATGCGGAGGTTTGTCACTTCTGGGCTGCTTCTTATAAATGTTGCTTTAGGTTTCCTGAGTTCTCAAACAGTTTCTGTGCACAGAGGCAGAAATACAATGTTGTGCTTAGCGAACACAGTGGGGTATGATGGGTAATGATGTGTTTTTGTACATAACTTCTCCTCAGGGTCTCAGTATTTGTCCATGTTGTGTTTTGTTTTGTTTTTTTGCCCTACACATGATGTTATTGTTATAAGAGCAGGTATCTTTGCCCTCTTCCTCATGGGAGACGTACACTCCCAACTCCCTCATGCTGTCTCCCTCCCTCCCTCCTTCACTGTCTCTCACCCTCATCTCTCTCCTCCACAATCGATTGGCAGTAATCTGAACCTACCAAGGCTTAAGTGAAGGGGGAGGAGGCAAGAGAGATGGAGTGATAGAAAGAGAGATCTATTATTGATGATGTTCACTAATGACTGTGGAGAGCTGCAGTGGTCCCCGTGAACGCTCCCCCGCTGGATAATGTCTGCAGCTGTAACTTCTTGAGGAAGATGAAGGGGAGGAGGAAGAGGAGGAGGAGGAGGAGGAGGGATGCTCAAAACAAAATAGTAAAGAAAAACATTAGCAAATGGAGAACCCATACTGAGTGTAGCATGACACCAGTTTAGTCATAGTTGTTGTGGTGAATCAGGATAAACAGATTTTTCCATCTTTGGAACTTGCTAATTGTTGTTGACTCTGTGGTGGATTTTTTAGAACACTTGCCTGCAGTAAAAGTCACTTTGTCCTTTCGTCATGTGGAGTTTCATCAGTGCTGCTTTAAAAATAATGATGGTGATAGAGTGAGGTGTGCATCCCTTGAGGATCAGGATCGGGGCATACCCATCTGTCCAACACTGCAAGAGATCAATAACTGACGGTTGCAATTAATTTAACATTTATTTTCTAGTGTGAACTGTTGCATAACACGTACTGCAGCTGCAACTTCAGAGCGATATTGTCGGCTTCTTAAAATAATCGCCTAAGTCATTTTTTTTTCAAGTTTTTCAGAAAACACAAAAAAACTGGAGACAAAACATCATAAGGAGTTGTTTTAGGCAAAAAAAAATTGTCAAAAATTACGTAAAAGGGTGACTATATTTAAGATCAAAGCCTTTAATATTCCGCCTTTTTTTTTTTAGGGTTGCTAACCTTTACGCTCATACAACAAATTACTCGGTTGTTGTCTGAATTTCAGAAATGTACTTTAGCCGCAGGATTCTCTCGCAACAATGCTTTCTGTGTTCATGGTGTTAAACAGCAGCACCAGTGATAATGACACGCAGTGGAAATACCTCAGCTGCAGACAGAAACAACGACAAACGCTCCTCCCTCTCCTCCTTCTTGCACGAGCATCAGCACGAGTCATTCCATGCTCATCATTGTTATTGTGGTGTTTTTCAAAAATCCCTGAGAAGACCTTTACTCTGGATGAGGTTCGGGATGATGCTTTTTAAATATTTACGAGCCACTTGATAGGGGGAGTTGGGAGCTGGGTTCTTGACTGCTGTCCCCACTGTCCCCTGGCTGTAAGAGAACGAACTCCAGCCTCAAACCAACATTATGTCTCACCCCCCGCCATCATTAGCTCACCATTTTAGTGATCCTGGGAGTTATCACCCCCCCCCCAACAAAGCTGTAGCTGCAAAATATGAATAATGATGCTATTAAAAAGCAGCAGATTGCAAAATTGATTCTACGTTTGAGTTAAAAGACTTTTCCTATAGGATCTGTCAATATCAGTTGTTTCCAGGGCTTATTTAGCACTGAACAGACCTGCTGGGAACCTATTCTCAACCTTTGAACTGTGATGGGTGTGTGACCTCTAACCCCCGGCCTGAGGGAGGGACCACAAACCTTCTGCTCATGTTTAACCTCAAGCTTTCTCATCATTGTGATTCAGCAATTTTGTGTAGCTACAGAAAAACAGCTTTAACTTGTGCGTTGTTGTCACAGGATTGTTAATATTTGAGTCATCTTAATATCCTCGTTGTACATTGATAAGCGGCCAGTGTTTCCCACAAGTCCGACCTTTCTTCATTCCTCTAATTAGGGAGGCCATCAACAGGCTGTGTGAAGCTGTGCCGGGTGGAAAGGGAGCGTGGAGAAAAAAGGTCAGTAGTAAAACCACATTTTTTTATCTGGAGTGTATGTTTCATTTAACTATTTTAGTCTAAATTCAGTTTACATGCTGTTTAAACCTCCCTGGAGAAATAGATGATTATTATTTACAATGCAGATCAGAACAATGGGTCCTACCCGTGATTTGAAATTCGCACACACCATCTTACAGACAGGAAGCAGAGCCTGGTAGCTGTTAAAAACTCCATGATCCTGATATTTACTGCTGCAAACACATGATCGCGTGAAGTTTTTTCTTAATTTTTTAGAAGTAAATGATAATCATTTACCAAAAAAACATAATAAACTAGCACCATGGGTGGGGGCTACAGGCTAAGTGAGGCAATAAGCATGGAAAAAGTCATGTTTTTCCTAAACATCTTGGTATCTTTTGGGTTTTTTTTTTTTTCCACGTGAAAGTTGGTCACCATTCACGTCAATTATTTGGGAGATTTTTTACATAGCAGATGTTTGAGGCAAGCAGAGACTTTGCTTCCTGTCTGTAAGACTAAATTAGAAAATGTGGTTGTATGCATTTGCAAAACGTTCATAGTGTCACAGTGACCGTTGACCACCAAAATCTTTTCAGTTCCTCCTCGAGTCCCACTCAGTGTTTGTTTCAAGCAGATGACAGTAAGTTCTGGAAAAGAACATATTTTTTGGCTCAGAAAGGTTCACGAATGAGGGCCGGTGGTCTCAAGTGAGTCTGGTAAAATAGTGTGTGTGATGTTGTTCATTGTTTTGACTGCATCTTGATGTCATAGGCCCTGAACAAGGCTCTTCAGTCCATCATGGGGAAGAGTAACCTGCGTTTCGCCGGCATGAGCATCGCTGTAAATATTTCCATAGACGGCCTCGGTCTGCTCATCCCTACCACACGACAGGTACAATGATGAAATTCCCTCGAAAGTGTACAGATATCCAATAACCAAAAGGAATGTTTCCTCTTGGAAAACAACTAAACAATCATATAAGCACGAGGAAACTTATTTTATCTTTCTTTTATAAAGATTTGATGACTCATCTGAAAGCTTAGTGAGTGTCCGACTCCATAAAGGGGTTATGAGTAGTTGTCATGACTAAAGCACATAACAATGTATGAAATGTGCATTTCATAAGAGTGGGTGTCACTGACTGAAATCCCGTGTGTGTGTATCATCACTGGGAATGACATCATTTCAACTATTAAGAATTGTTACTGTGGCAACCTTCATACTGTTGTCTGTATTTTACTGAGATGATCTTTACATTTCTGCATTCTTTTTCATATATGTTGTCTGTTTTCTCCACTTGTGTCTTCAGATGGTAGCGCACCATCCCATGCAGTCCATCTCGTTTGCCTCTGGCGGAGACACAGTGAGTGAAGCGTATTTCTCCCTGTCCTCCTCCATGTTCCTAGAATCTTGGCTGCCTGCGCTTAACTGACTGCATTGCAGTTTACTGGTTTCCAAACTGATGACCAATAATCAGTGACAGCTGTTACTGAATTGTACCCTTTTAATTTGTCGGGCTTAATTGCATTTCCTTCTTACATTTGCAGGACACGCCTGATTATGTTGCATATGTGGCTAAAGACCCAGTGAATCAGAGAGGTAAAGCTTCTTTGGAACATTGTTTTGTGTCTTGAACGGGGATTTTCTCTGGGATAACTCTGTCTTTACTCGTTAAGGAAGTTTCGCCCCTCTAACTGTTTTCTCTTTTGTAGCATGTCATATTCTGGAGTGCTCGGACGGTTTAGCCCAGAGTGTCATCAGTACCATCGGCCAAGCCTTCGAGCTGCAGTTCAAACAGTATCTACACAGCCCTCCGAAAACCATGGCGTCTATGGAGAGGTGATATAACGTGTTTGATGACTTGAAAATCTAAAAGTTGGGTGATGTTTTTGTTTATGGATGATAAAGATGTAAAAAAAAAAAAAAATTAAGTACAAACTAACAAAGTAGAATTTCAAGAGTATAAAAACAACACACAGAATCATCATACAGATCATGTTACTTCACCCAGAACGTGTCATTTGCCCTGCGGTGAGTCAGCGTTACTGTTGGTGTCTTGGAGGAATGTTCTCTCCTCTGCATGACACCTTCCTGACTCCAGAAGTCAGAAATTGTTAGTCACAATTTTTGTTTTTTCAGTTTGAATCTAATGAGCGGTTGTACCAAGACAGAATTGATTATTTAGTTTGTTTTCAGCTCGAATTAAAGTGTCTGTGGAGTATTGAGCATTAAAGTGGATAAAATAGACATTTGAAAGTTTTAACAGATATTTTGGACTTGTTATTAGTTGGTCTCCATTCGCTTCAGTTTAATGATACATAGCAGCCAGCTAAATCTTGGTGGCCAGGTGATGTGGAGGTCATTGGAATCACCCACTCACGATACTATCACTATACTCTGGCCACAATAGTAATACACTAATTCTGTTTTAATTGATATATTGATATATAAATCAATCTCAGATTCAGCTTGATACTGTATTTTTGTAATTGAAGAAGAAAAAATGCTTCTAAAAAGGTAAAAGGCATTAATGATGTTGTGAATTCATTATAAATCTTTTTGTAACGCAACTGCTGTAATAAAACTATTGATATTTGGCTCTAGTGTATAAATAATGTATGACAATTGGATGTACTCTTGTATATTGCAGTCAATATTTAGCTCCGTCCCTCAGGGAAATTATTGTATGTGTCTAAATTCTAAATACTCAATAGTTTGACACCATCCTGGCCAGGTATCCTACAGTCTGCTCCCACCTACCGTACAACCCTCGGATGGCATTCATTTCGATTGTTCTTACATGAACTCAAAACATATCTGATAATAATAATCACATACTCTCACTCCATCACCAACCCTTCAGGCGATACCCCTGCAGAACCAAGGAACTTCAGACTATTTCTATTGGTGGTTTCAAATGAAATGTCTTCCTGCTGACAGCAGTGGCTCCTCTACTGATCTATAGACATCCCCAGCATATTTATATAGATCTCTCTCGGATGTAGAGATGTCATCTAATCTGACCTTATCCCTTTGAGAACCCATATCTCCTCACACTATTATTATTTCACTATAACACTAAAAATAGCAATCATGAAATAATAATAGGAAATATCATTGAGGCTGATTTAGGGGCTTTTACTGTCTCTGTCTTCAGGTCCGTCAGGACAGAGGAGCCAATGTGGGGGGAGGTTGAAGATGACTTCTCTGAGCATGATTACTACAATAGCATCCCAGGGAAGGAACCTCCTGTGGGTGGAGTGGTGGACTCAAGACTCCATCCCAGTAAAGCTCTACTGGGTCACATCCACACTCAGCCACAGAGCAGGATAGCTGCACAGGTACACCTCTGAGAAGGATTTAGAAACAACAACAAGGTTAACTTAGAGTTGCCTCCACTGCCAAACACTGTACGTACACATAAATCTTTAGTGACACATAGCTCCCAGCTTCACTTTTTTAATCTGACTATGGATACGATGCTACAGCTGGATGTAAGCAAGTACCCTTAGCAGAGAAATACAGGCTAAACTAAACTGGTGATTGATATGTTTTGCTGCTCCCCCCCAGTATTGCTTACGTATAATTAAACTGCAGGAGAATTGATGTGTCTGCAGCATAATTGCTAAAGACAGGAGGTATGATTCCATAAAGAGCCTTGTTGGCTACATGGTTACCAACAATGTGAGGTTAAAAAAAACAACACTGCTCTCTCTCTCTCTCTCTCTCTATCTCTCTATCTATCTCTCTCTCTCTGTCTGCAAAGACGTCACAACAACATGGCGACATGCTGTAGTGTTTCAAATAGAGTGCCCCCAATGACATTATGTGTGGTCTAGAGATGAGAGAAATGTTTATTCAGGTAGCTATTCGTGTGTGTGTGTGTGTGTGTGTGTGTGTGTGTGTGTGTGTGTGTGTGTGTGTGTGTGTGTGTGTGTGTGTGTGTGTGTGTGTGTGTGTGTGTGTGTGTGTGTGTGTGCTTTATGGTGTTTACAGATGGGCTCCCAAGCAAGAAGAGAACCGGGATCTTACCCTACTGGTCAGCTCTGCTATGAACTTCACTGGGACACAGAGACAAACTGCAGCTCAGGTGAGACACCCTGTGGCCACACAGGGGATAACATCTTCAAAATAAAAGATACTAATTTTTTTGGCAACAGTTTATCTCTGATCATTTTTCTCATTTTTTTTTAAATCAGGAAAAATAAAAGACAGAATAAACTGAAGATTTCTGAAGCCTGAGTCATGTCATCACTGCTCTTTGAGAGAGACTTCCTTGTTCTCTAGCACAGACAGAAGCTGAGTGTTTCCCTGGATCGCCCTGATCAAATAAGGGTTCTTGTGATCTTTAATGAGCTTCCATATGATCTTTAATCAGGATCACCCTCCATATGACTGACATACTCTCGTGATACACATCGTTTCTCTTTTATCAGATGGAAACTTTGGTTGCCCTCAGTCTTTTGAGGATTGAAGTGGATTGATGTGATAATTACCATAATCAAAAAAATATTTTTGTTGAGAAATATGATGCAGTCTGCACATTTATTTCCACAATGCCTGGAATTGCCTTTTTTAGAATAATAGAGAAAACAATTCTATTTTGGTCAGACGAGTGAATCCAATGGACATTGTTATTTACAATACGCTCTCAGTCATACTAAAGTTCACCAGCTTATTTGTATGTGTGTGTGCGTATATATATATATATATATATATGTACGGTATATATATATACATATATATATATATATATATATATATATACACGCACACACATACAAATAAGCTGGTGAACTTTAGTATGACTGAGAGCGTATTGTAAATATATATATATATATATATATATATATATATATATATATATATATATATATATATATATATATATATATAAATTGGTTTAGAAATACAGACAGTGGTTCAGTGGTTAGAACTGTCCCCTCACAGCAAGAAGGTTCCTAGTTCAAGCCCCGGCTCGAGCACAGGATCTTCCTGTGTGAGTCTCCATGTTCTCCCTGTTCCTGTGTGGGTTCTCTCTGGTACTCCAGCTTCCTCCCACAGTCCAAAGACATCAAGAGGGGACGAGGCTGATTGATGCTCTAAATTGACTGTAGGTGTGACTGTGAGTGTGAATGGTTGTCTGTCTCTATGTGTTGGCCCTGTGATGGACTGGTGACCTGTCCAGGGTGAACCCCGCCTCTCGCCTGAAGGCTGCTGGGATAGGCTCCACCCCCCCCCCCCCCGCGACCCTTAACAGGAATAAACGGAAGAAGATGGATTAGAAATACTGGATTACTTAAATTCAACTTCCTCCACCAGAGGGGGCCAATAATTCATGACTACACATTACACATCAGTAGCTTTACTGATGGCTTAACTTTGTTACCACTTCCTGAGGGTTTTTTTTTTTTCTTCCCAATATCGATTAAATACCACATAATAGTTACAAATGGTTAGGTTTGATTTGTGGCATTTTAGCATTCGACACAGTTTCACATAAACATATAAACAAATTTACTTTAGTTTCATGCTTCACCACTGGAAGCAGTTCGAACACATAAGAAAAAACATCAACTTTGAGATGCAAAACTGAAGGCATCACCCTTTGACACTTGATAGTACTGAAGCAATTCAGTCGGTGGTGCCATAAAAATATCCAGCATCAACTCCCAATTAAAAGGGCTGTATTGATTTGTGTGTGTGTGTGTGTGTGTGTGTGTGTGTTTGTTTGTGGTCAGATGGATATCTGTGTGCTGATAGCCAGCCATCAAGCAGCAGAGACTATGAGGAGCATCAGTACGTCAACACCCAGAGTTTGGAAAACCTGAATTCTCTTGCTCAGGGGCCAGACGGGCATAGAGCGGCCCGGGGACCTGACAGTCCCAAGAAGGACCTCTTTGACATGAGTAAGTCATGAGATTTTGGATAAATCCGAGTCTGAGTTGCAACTTGATTGGACTGAGTTGCTGTCGGGTGTGAATACATAATGTGATTTTCTTTTACAGGAAACCAGATGTAAACAACTTTTCTGCAGTTCCATTATTCTATTAATAACTGTCTTTTTTAACATATTGCTCTTTGGTGCAGTAAAGGATGCTCTTTAAGCTCCAGATGCTTTTCATGATCCCCTGCAGGGCCATTTGAGGATGCCTTGAAGCTCCATGAAGCCAGTGGCGGGGCTGTTGGGACTGCTGCTGGGGGTTGTGTTGCTCAGGCAGAAGGTCTCGGTGTACGTGTGCTGGAAGACCAATGGCCCAGCCCCCCACGCCGGAGAGCCCCAGTGGCCCCTAATGAGGAGCAACTCCGCAGGGAGACCTGGTACCACAGTCGCATGAGTCGGCGAGATGCTGAGAAACTCTTGATCCGAGATGGAGACTTCCTGGTGCGGGAGAGCACAACCAACCCGGGACAGTATGTGCTGACAGGCATGCACTGTGGCCTGCCAAAACATCTGCTGCTGGTGGACCCAGAGGGAGTGGTGAGAAAAACACATTGACTCTTTCAAACATGACATATTATGACTTCTGGGACTTATCACATTGCTGATTTATTCTCTGTATTGATTTGCACAAGGCGGCACGGTGGTGCAGTGGTTAGCACTGTCACCTCACAGCAAGAAGGTTCCGGGTTCGAGTCCTGGCTCGAGCACGGAATCTTTCTGTGTGAGTCTCCATGTTCTCCCTGTTCCTGCGTGGGTTCTCTCTGGTACTCCAGCTTCCTCCCACAGTCCAAAGACATCAAGAGGGGACGAGGCTGATTGATACTCTAAATTGACTGTAGGTGTGACTGTGAGTGTGAATGGTTGTCTGTCTCTATGTGTTGGTCCTGTGATGGACTGGTGACCTGTCCAGAGTGAACCCCGCCTCTCACCTGAAGGCAGCTGGGAAAGGCTCCCTTAACAGGATAAGTGGTAGAAAATGGATGGATGATTTGCACTAATATATACTGAAAATTGATATGTTTTTTTAAGTTGATGCAGAATCACTTACACTCCATCTCTTGTGTTCTTCCATAAAGGTCCGGACCAAAGACATGTTATTTGAGAGCATTAGCCACCTTATCTCCTATCACCTGAAGAACGAGCTACCTATTGTAGCAGCCGAGAGCGAGCTCCACCTCAAACAGGTGGTGAGGAGGAAACAATGAGCCATCTGGCCCTGCATGGGACGGTAAGACAATCGTCTGTGTTGAATAGAATAGGAAAAGTAGATACTAAGGGATGCAGGGGATGAGTAGAAATCAAATCTTAACTAATGTGCGTATTTATAAAGACATGTATTCGTTTGTACTTCAATTTGGTTGCTCAACACGTTTTCATTCACTACATGTGAGCAAATAGAAATGTATGTTTAGCAGTGTTGACTTGAAGTCCTGTCAAAAGTAGTGCTGGACTCCATTACGATTTTAATTACATTGATCAATCATGACTCATGACAACTGCAAGATTAAGATACAGAAAAAATAAATGTGGTATTGAACCGAGGAACAGCATGAAATCCCTTTTGAGGAGTAGGTTTTTAAACAGCTCAACTTAGATGATTTCCAAAGCCGCTGAGTAAAAAAAAGTTGTCTAGTTTGAGGGTTGAATATGCAAATGATATTGTGTTGTGTTGGTTGACCGACAAATTATGAGTCTATGTGCGGCTGAAGAGAAACCTGTTGAAGTCTCAAATGTCCTCTTTCTTTACTGTGTGCCAAACGACAGAGGACATTCATCCCAGATTGGCAACAAAGGATATCACAGATGCATTCCTTCTAAAGACACCACAGAGAATGAAAGCTGCCTTTCAGGATCAACATAACTCCTCATCCTCATCTTCCCAGCATGTGGCTATCAAGCTAAAAACCAACCAGAACCCACCGTTTGACTCCTCTCTGAGTGGGTAAATGGTCTGAATTTAAAGAGGAAACTATGGAGGAGTTGACTTCAGAACATCACACAGGGCGTTCATGCACAGCGATGTCCCGTCCTGTGATGCTTGTCGTATACTTCAAGTCTACCAAGAACAAAACGGATGCAAGTACCATATAAAATTCAAGAGATGTCAGGTTCCGTACATAGAAGAAGTGGAAATACTGTGAGCATAAGTTGCAATTGTAAAAAGGACTCTCTCTTTGAGCTATTCATAATTATGAGATGGCACAATGGATACATGCTGCTGGAGAAGATTCAGCGCAAAAACTGCAAAATCAGTATTTTTATTTCTGCAGGATAACCAAATTTGTGTTAGGAACATAGAGGTGTTTTACACAGGACTATTTGTTGGGCATAACCTTCCTCGCTACAGTGAAGTTGTCTTATGT
Organism: Aulostomus chinensis; assembly: GCF_037954235.1. Lineage (NCBI taxonomy): Eukaryota > Metazoa > Chordata > Actinopteri > Syngnathiformes > Aulostomidae > Aulostomus > Aulostomus chinensis. The sequence goes on along the minus strand of NC_141333.1, from coordinate 15,574,372 downwards.
CTGCATGTAGGCAGCCACACATGCACACACACACACATACACACACCAGAAATATACATCCTTTCTGTTTTGTTTGCAAGGGCTGTAAGTAATGTGTGCATTAGAGACTCACATCTGTATTCAGACTCAGTATATCCACGCCTGTCGTCGCCCCCCCCCCCCCAACGTCAGTGCCTTACAGACAAGTGTTTGTGTCAGAGTGTATAAAATGCGCATCATATTGCAAAAGTTTTCTTGCAATGCCAATGAATAACTGAACAAACATCAGGATGATTAAGCTCTTAGACTCGTTAACAGGAACGTAAGCTGCTCTTGTTTTGAGGTGAATAATGTTATGTCATGATTGTCTTTGTGTGTGTGTGTGTGTGTGTGTGTGTTCAATCCCCGCCAAAAAGTTTTTTTTTTTCTTTTCTTAGAAATTAAATCATAGCTAGGGCTCCTCCTAGGTCACCTGATTCGAAGAACCAGGGCTACGGACATCACACGAAAGCCTTCCTTTGTCCCGGCTCAGGGAGACACACATCACAGTAAACTTTAATCTCTGTTCAGACCCTCCGCTGTTCATAGCTGCAGCTTCATGAATGAATGCACACAGATGAAGGGAGGTGAGGGATTCTTCAGATCTTTTTTTTTTTTTTTTTTTGCTTTCTCAGGAATTTCTTCAAATTTTTCTTTTAACCTTAAATGCTTTTTTTTTCTCAATAAAATGAACTTAAACAGGAGTTTATCTTGTATTGTTTGTGAGTCTTTTCATGTGCTAGCTTAAGTAGCAGCTTCACAGTGAGCTCAGCTGTTGGAGATTTTGTGTACGTGTTCCAAATTAAGACCTCCATCACCCAGAAATAGATGCGGGGGACAGTGTGGAGGTTGTCAACTGATTAGTTGTTAAAAACAACATACCATGAAGTTACAAAGTTTAAAAGAACAAGAACAGCAGAGGAGAAATTTCTTTTTCACTTTTATTATAAGAATATCGTTGTAAAATCCCTAGGCCCATTACATAATCAGTGCACCTGACTGCATCTTCTAAATAACTATATTCTTACTTCCAGAAACCTTTAGGACATACATTATCAGCTGCTGTCAGTTAAATATCAAGGCACTCCGCTGTTCGTTTTTTTTTTTTCACTGCTTGATTATCTCTCACTCCTTAAGGCTGTAGTATAGTTTCTTGTACGCATGCAGCTTGGGAACACAGTTGACTTGTATTTGGCTCTCCTGACGAGGTCTGGAGGATGTAGGAGCTGCTTCATGCTGACGACTTGCGCTTCCAGATGTTGCGAGATTCACTGTCCCTGCTGTGTCATCCTCAATATCTGGAGTAGCAGATGCTGCACCTCTTCGTCCATCCGACCCTGTCGGACGACAGACAACAATGTAACGTTTTGCTCTGTCATTGCATGAGCCTCATGACAGGCCCTCCAAACAGGTTGTTGGCTTCAAGGCAAAGACCAGATTTCTCAGCTATGACCCCTTAGCAACAGACATGCAGACTACGGTAACTGATAAAGAATCAAAGGGCAACCTCAGTCACCAAACCAGGAAGTGCTTTTGTTGATTTTGTGATCAGGCTGTCCAAATCTACCACACATCAGTGGTGAAACTCAGACGGACGTTATGTGCCAGTGGATTCTACATGTCTAACCTGAAGACAGACGTGGTTAACTTGAAGGTAGAGCTATAAAAAGAGTGAATACCGTCACAAGCTAACTCTGGCAGGCTGACGCAAGAGTCAAGTGTACCAGGACTGAAGAGTAACTGTACTAGACAGCCCACACCACTGCACCTTTAAAGGCTCAAAGTACACGAGCTTAGATAAGCTACTACTACCTCTCAACCCCTATTAGGTGGCAGGAAGTTACTGAAATTCCATCCACTTTCTGACCTTAAACCGCAGTTCAGCGGGAGTCTAGACAGTGAGGTGGGGACTGAGGAAGTGAGTGAGACAGATGCTCAGGATAACTGCCACATGCATATTCATTCATTCATGTAAATTCCCGGTGAAGTTATATGACAGATGTTTGTACTGAGTTGTGGTGCTGCAAGCTTGGCCTCCAGACATTTGTGTTATTTCAACTGACCTGTACAGCTGCCAGTAAATGGGAGCGATAAACAGCAACCACCTGCTTGTGCTTTCTTTCCCAATCCTGACGGAAAACAAAACAACAAGAGAAAATGATACAGTATTTGAGGAACAAAGATAAACCAAGACTTTTTAAACTTTCCAAACCTGGAGCTGCTGGTTGAGAATGCCGATCCTGTTCTGTAGTGCCACTTGCTGTCCAGGGTTACCGTGATGAGTGGATGAAGAGGAGGGAGAGGAAGAGGAGATGATGCCTAGAGGAGGTGACAGAGCTCCCAGCGCCTCCTTCAACCGGAACACCTCCTTAGAAAGCTCTGTTATCTACACAGAGGCAGATGTCAGTTAGGTCAGCTCTTATGCAAAGCTGCAGTCACCGTTGGAGTGATGATCTCCCACCTTGCGGTCCTTCTCCTTGACCAGGCCTTGAGATTCCTGGATGTCATTGTGGAGCTCCTGGATGTGGGATGATTGGGCCTTTAGCTCTGCCAGCTGCTGTTGCACTGTGGCTAGCTGGGACTCTGCAACTTGTCGCTCACTTTTGTTAAATAGAGCCTCCCTCTGCACCTGGAACACCTGGATCATCCCAGAATAGAAAAGAAACACAGTCTATGTTTGGCCCCTAAAATAACGAGACAGCCAGTCTACCTCTGAGTGATGCCGCCCCTACAAAATATAAAATTCGAATCAAACGTATATATTTTTTAAATCTTTATTCCCATAGTCATTGTTGTCTGAATTTTTTTCAAGTTTCAAGTCCCCTGCCAACAGTTTGTGATCCTCATTCTCCCACGAGAAGGGCAAGTAAATACTGTAAAGTAGAAAACTATTCATTTTCACTTTGTGAAGATAATGTTGCATCACCAAGAAGAACTTCTGTATGTAAAGAGCTAGCAGGTGTTTATGTCTTCAGTGTATAGCGGGACTAAAATTATAAATGCCACCAAACAGTCGGAGGGTAAAGGATATTTTGATGATCGTGACGAGCCTACAGCTTCGGTGCCTCAGTAAATACGAATGCAGAGAGATGAATGAAACAGTCGTGAATAATGTATGCAAGGGAAAGAGGCCCTCATGGAACAGGACTCTCTTTGTGGCAGACACAATAACATCTCGTGTGATTTTAGATGACATTATGAAGGACTGGAGAAAGCAGACACACCTCAGTGCAAGTCTTCTCGTGTTTGCGGGTGATATCGTTGAGACGGGCCGTCATGGCGTTGATCTCAGCTTGCATAGAGAGACGTAGAGCCTCGTGGTCCTCCTTGGAGATCAGACCCTGTTCGGCAGCCTTCTGGGACTTAAGCTCTCTCAGCTCCGTCTCCTTCTCGGCAAGAGCCTCCTGAGCTGCTGCTGCACGGCTCTCGCTGGCCTCCAGGGAGCGCTGGAGATCTGCCTGCAAAGTTAGAAGAAGCTGGACCTTTATGTGAAATTGATATTTTTATGCCTGGGACACATTACGCTTTAAGATTGTAGGATCAACTGAAAAGCTTTTAATAGTCAAAGGTCAAGGTCACTGTCGCCTCACATGAACGCGATGTTTTAAAAACACGTAAAAGAAATTCCTTCAAATATGATGAAACATCCAACAGAACTCAGAAGATGACCTGAAAACAGTTTTCTGGTCAAGCGTCAAATTCCCTGTGACAGGCACAAACACCATGATAGGCTTCAAACAGTAACATCTCAGTTACTGTATCTGGAGGTTTTAAATCAAGGTGCATGGTGCAGGAATTACTGAACAACTAATTGTGCCTCTGAACGTTCTTATTAGATGCCAATGTCAGCAAGATTATATGAGCGTGAACAGCATCATAAACACATTATTTTGATACATTATAAGACAGAAGACCCACTTGCACTGTAAAACCTTTACTGAGCTTTTTCGCTGTTATCTTAAGATTACTTTTCTACAATGCCTTCATCAGCACTTGAGTTAATTAATAAAAATAAAATATGTTAATTAAAATTCTGTTATCATACTTTATCATATGCTTTACTATGATTAATTCACGCTTAATATAAAGTACCTAATTTTAGAGTATTACCATCAAACTTTACATTGCATTATATATTATGTATATTGTGTATTTTTCTTGCCAAAGGAAGAGATTGCAACCTAAGAACCCCACTTCTCTGCTTCTTTTGATAATCCTCAGAAAAATATAGGACCTGACCAACTCACCTTGATGTTCTCGTGCTCCTCTTTGGGTATGGTCTCATGCATGGCCTGCAGTTTGGCCTCTAGTCCAGCAGCCTGCTCCTCAGCCTGGTGCCTGAGGGTCTTCTCCTCCTGGAGCTCCTGTAGGGTTTGAGCCAGCTGTTCTGATACAGCAGACAGTGATTCCTTGTGTCTTGACAGTGGTACCGCATCCTTCAGCTGCAGGGCGTCCTGTGCCCGGCTCTCCCGCTCAGCACACAGACAGTCCAGAGCCTGGGCTGCTTCCTCCCTGGCCACCTCCAGTTCTTCTCTCACCGCAGCAAGAGTACGTCTGGAGGGTTCTGATTTGACAAAAGCATAATCTTTCCAGAGCTGAATTAAAATTATATGATTTTTGTCATATATTCAGTGAAAATAAAGCTTCACACCTGATATGACCGAGACCTCCGAGCTCTCTGAGTGTTCCGCCTCCTCTTCCTCGTCCTCATCACGTGCAGGAGGCCTGAGTCTCTCCAGCTCTAGCAGAGCATCATTGAGCCTTCTTGCCACATCCGCTCTCTCTCTGGCCAGCTGTTCACACTGTAGACCCAGAGTCACCTGCACCTCCTCCATCTGTGAGCGGGGCACACACTTCCTCAGCTCCCCCTCCAGCTCTCCCACACGCTCTTGAAGCCGTCGGACTTGATCTCCATCTCCTGCTCCCTCCTTCCCTGATGACCTGCACTCTGCCAGGGCTGACTCCAACTCGGACACTTTTTTACGGAGGCACTCAACAGTTTCTGAATCTTCTCCTGCTTTGTCCCTCTCACTCTCTTCTTTCACTGTCTCTTTCTGGGCCAGAGCAGCTTGGAGTTCCTCTATTTTCTCTGTCAGCTGTTTGATTGTGTCACTGTCCTGGGAGCTTTCAGTCACCACCTCGCCCTGAATCTTAGCAAGCTCCTCCTCTAGTTCATTCACTCTCGCTCTCAGCTGCTGTGCCTCCTGGCTCAGACCCTCTTTGGCAGACCCGCCTTCTGCCCCAGCACCTGCCGCAGCAGAATCCCCAACACCACAGTCCACAGAAAGCACCCCAAGGCGCATCTGCTCCTTAAGCTCCTCTAGCTCAGATTGGGAAGTGGCCAACTGCTCCTCCAGCCCATGCAGCTTCTCCTTCAGAGCCTCCGTGCTCTCGGCATCAGCACATCCATTCACAGGTTTCTCTTCAGCACTGCAGATCAAAACCAGGACTATTAATCATAAGAAATCAATGAATAAAAAATCCACAAATCAAACGCACCTTGAGAATTAAACGCTGTGCAACTCAAGCCAGGAAAAAATCAAAATCAAAGCCAAACAAATTCATTTTATTACAATGAAACTGAACAAATTAGAGATGGTAACTGACATTAATAAATGATTAAATGTTCTCTCAGAATTGTGCAAAAACAATACCAACTACTTCACAATACATTTGCATGCTTTGATGATTTCATAGTAAAACAGATAAACAGGAAAGATGCTCAAACAGAGAAGATGTCATTTAATGTGAGTTTGACACCGCTGAGGTTTGAAGGCTGATTTTTGCATTGCTGCGCACATCTAACAATCAACACCCCATTTAATACAGGAGGATTCATGTGGCGTGAACCACTACTGGTAGATCAGTTGAATGATCAATAAATATCAATCTTACCCGTCTTCTACCAGGCTGGAAGCCTCCTCTGAAGCCTGAGCACGAGAGAAACGCTCCTGGAGGGCGTCAAACTCCCTCCTGATGGTCTCGTACTGAGCTAAAGGGACAAAATCTGGGCTGGCGCTCTGCATGTCTGTGTCGTCTTTCTCGAACATTTCCAGCATCTGTGAAAGCAACAGTGAGAGAGGCAGTAGCATTCAAAGTGTAGCGAGTCTACTTGAACTGTATTACGACTACACAAAAAGTTATCTTACAAAAATGCAGGCTTTTCTTTTTTTAAGTAGAGCAATATCCTGACATACCAACCATTGGTCGAGCTAACATTTCCCTACAATGCAACTCAGACCCTTCCTGTTTGGCAAATTCACACATATTTCACGGTTCCAGTTTGTAATTCAGGCTATTTGTCATACAGCTGAAGTCTCGCAGCCTGAGACAGAGTTATGTTCTCTTACTTGACAACACAAGCACACTAAACATCTGATACCACTAGAGGTCGGTAATGAAATTATATTTTCAATCCTAATTTTGTTTTTCAATAACAACAAAAACAAGATAACAAGATAAAGTGATCACTGGGTTGCTGTCTGCTTTGCAATGTGGCTCATGTTTTACTATCGAATAACCGGGAGAACATTTGGACAGTAAAAAAAGTGTTTGGAAACACTTTGGATTGACAAAGTTTGATGAAGAACACAATATTTCCAAAATCACTGACGAATTGTCTTTACACAGAGAAAAGCCACGCAGGCACAGGGAGAACATGACAACTCCACCTAGAGAAATACCGTGCCCGAAGCAGGGCTCGAACTCAGAACCTTCTTGCTGTGAGGCAACAGTGCTAACCACTGCACCGCTGTGCTGCCCCACCGTGCTGCTCCATGTTCCAACTTGGAAGGTAGAAATATGACGACTATCCACAATGAGAATTCAGGACACTTGCTAGGTGGTGTAAATACTGTTTGATTGGCCCTTTAATCCTGAGGTGTGAGCTCATGAGCTGATGCAGTGATAATAATAACAAAATATATATAAAAAGCTTTGATCGCAATGTAAATATGCTTGCAAAAAAAACTGCAATGTGAAACAACGGGACTAACTTCAACAGAGCAACCACCTGGTTTCACCTGGCAAGAGTGCCAGATCCCTGCGGCGGAAACCTGCCTGTAGTCTTGTTTACACTGCGGGGCCAGTCTGAAGGCCTTGGCCTGGATTACTGCTATTCATCCTTCAACTACCAAACAAACAACCACATCATGCATCTGTATACTTTCAACCAGCATGACCCAGTTGATGAGGAATGTCTACCAACTGCCCGGACGTCTGATGCAGCTTTGTTCTATTTATACCTGGTCTTACACAACTGCCTCAGAGCATTAGTGCACCAGAACGTGGCATCATAAAGTTAAAGTGGTCATGACTAATGTTCCCCTTGGGCACTTAGCTTCGACTGATACACACACTCTTCATCTTTTTGACTGGAAACCATTTAACTACTTATCCATCATGCGTGTGTTTGTCTTTTCTACGCATCTGTACAATCTCTGACCTTACCTGCACTTTGAGAGCAAGTTCAGAGTTCTGGGATTTAAGTTCCTCTATTTGTTTACGCAACTCGACCAAAGTTCCTGAATCTGAAGGGGCTGGAGAGGGGCTGGCTGAGTCTTCATCCCCTTGGGAGGTGGCGTAATCCTGGGCAGGAGAAACTCTGGAGCGCTTGGACAGCAGCTTCTCTAGAGGGAAGGTTCAAGAAAAACAACAGCAATATACAGTAATTCCTGACATATAACTGAAAACTCTTGAAAGTGAAAGATGCATGGATGGGTATGAAAGCGTCAAGGTTTTTTTTTCAAGGGCTAAGGAGTAGACTGCATACCTGGGAAGTCAAACATTTCATCCATGTCTTCAGAGTCACTGGCCCCAAGACCATGAACTGCCTTCAGCTCCTCGATCAGCTTGTCCCTCTCTTCCTCGGCTTGCTGCAGACGCTGCTTTAGCTGGGACAGCTAGAGAGCACGCACCCACACAAAACACAAACACATACAAACACACACACAACACATGTCTCCGATACAGATGCACAATGATAGCCCCACTGCATCGTGAACAAATAATAAAATCATGAATAAGAGGGGGAATGTGTGCTGGCTGCTGTGTGGTACCTCCTCTAAGGCAGAGAGGGCACTCTGCTGTTGCTGCTCCAAGGCTTTGATCTTCTGGAGCAGACGGCCTCTCTCCAGGCGCAGCCGTCGAATCTCCTCAAACACCTCCTCATCCTCCGACTTACACACACAACCACAATACTATATTAATAATCTATCTGTCATCTAAATAAATGTAACGTGAGAAGGGTGAAAAGCAATCGTGAATAATAATAAAGGCCAAAATGGAATTTATGACGCAAACCTGGGGTGACTGCTGTGCCTCTGGGGGGTGAGGAGAGGGAGACTGAGGGTGGGGCTCGGGGGACTGGGCAGGTGGAACAGGACTGCGGGGCAGTGGAGTCGGGGGCAAACACTGTATAGTCACAGAATAAAATTACACTAAATGAGTAACTACAGAAATTATACTGTAATCTTTGTAGATAATACCAGACCTTACAGAGATTACAACTCTATGAATTAATCTCTTGTTGTGAGCTGTCGCACTACAAAGGTCAATATTCCAAAACTAGGTCTCACAGCATAATTTTGAGATAAAAATGATGAAATGCAAACAAACTGATAAAATAAAATCGAGTGATGAAGCGGGAATTGCAGGAGGACAAAGATGGGGACCAATTACATCGGTGAATGTGAGGGAAAATTTGAAATGTAGTTTTCCATCAACTGTAATGTTTCTCATAATACCTGAAGGGGAGAGCGTGGGGGTGGAGGTGCTTTCCGTTTGCGGGGGGTAGTCCCCCCTTGAATTGATGAGGCGCCTGAGGGAACTTGAGGAGGCTGCGTGGGGGGGGGGGGGGGGGCGCAAAGTCAAACTCAACTTAAACAAGAAAATGGAAGAAACTGAAATAAGAAAAAGGGTCAGCACCAAAGCAGAATTGAAGCCAATAAAAAGAAGGCAGCACACGCACAAACAATGACCTCATAATTGAGAACATGCAGAATATGATCGGTCAGGGAGGGCTATGACCTCATTGACGGAGCGGGTGATGCAACACACACATTACCTCCTCGCCTGCGCCCTCAGAAACTATGTACGCAGAGGGAAAGAGACAGCAACACAGCAAGAGGTGCATGTTAACATGTGCACAGTAACTTTCATAACATGTAGTTCAGTGAGATTCATGTATGTACAATTATATCTGTCACGCATGTCTCGCAGCCACTTTTCTGACCAGTAACACATCTGTTTCTCATATATCAGTAAAGTCATAGTGGGGAGATAAAAGTGCAGCAAGCTTTTCATCTCTTCAAAATCACACCCAGCTGTCCCCTTATTCACTTCCTTCTGTTACAGTAATGACCTTGAGCAGACGTGAAAGGTTTTGAGCAGCAGAGCCACAAACGGAAGTCAGACACTGGATGTGATGACCCGCTGCTGCCATGTGGTTCATATGAAGTTGCCACATATGTTCCAGCTGATGGAAACCATCAGAAGATACGCACTGGTTTTGAAGGCCTCGCTTTTCTCCAAATGATAAAAAAGACCCGACATCGTACCTGGAGGTGCTCCGTTTTGCAACATTTGCAGGACGTGTTGGTTGCCTGTGCTGTAGTCGGCGGCTTTGTGTCCAAGGGCGTCAACCAGTTGTGTGTCGGCCCCGCCTCTCAGTAGAGCCGCCGCTGTCTCAACGCTGTCACTCTCACAGGCCAGCATCAATGCAGACCTGATTACGCATGGAACAGGAAGGAATAGAGTCAAGAAATACAGACGACAGGAATCACACATCGTAACAAATTCACAGTCTCAGAATGTTAAAGCTCATCAAATACTGTAAGAAAAAATAAACCGACATGAAAACAGTTTCAGCAGATTATATTCAAGAAAAGGATGCTTGGGACAATTTTCAAATATGAAATCCCCAGAGAATCACATCATTTCAGTGAACTGATGTCAATTGAGCAATAAGGTTTAGTTTCAAAACTGTCAAGTATCCTGCCAACATTACATATGTTAGTCATAGGGTTTTGATAACAACATTTAAGGGATCACGGCAAAAAAGATTCTTCATCTTTGTAACATCAATGTTAGCATTTGTTTTTACTGTCTAATATCAGCACAGGCAGAAATCCAGTACCAGCCAAACTGTAATTCCAATATGTGATGAGACAGAAGACGTGGTTGAAGAGGTGATAACTCTCTAAACGTCCTCTCAAAGAAGCTACTTGTGTGTCAAACTGAAAGCGACCGGTGCCTGCTGAAGGGTCCTGACCTGCATCCTACCAAATCTGTCGAAAATATTGGAAACACTCCCTGAAAACCCCTGACTGTTCTGACCCAAACAACCCCACTGCTGTGAAAATAATCATGTAGAAGGTGTTTGGCTCTTGCTTTAGTTCGTCCCATTGTCTGAAACTCCATCTGTCGAGGTTCCAGCAGCAGCTAAAATGAGACCGAATCCACCGGGCCTTTTACCAGCTGCACAGTCTTGTACCTTCCCTGGTTGTCCTGTATGTTTGCGTCGGTGCCTCGACCCAGCAGGAAGACACACAGCTCCACTCTGCTCATCTGGGCTGCCAGGATAAGGGGGGTGGCGCCGTCCTGGGAGAGACAAATCATGATCATCCAAATATCAGGCAGTAATAATATTATTTTTGTGTAGTAAATGACTTTGGGATTTTAGCATTCCTGTCAAGTGCAAATTAAGGTGCTGTTGCATTGTGTCCTCTTGAAATCGCTCACTCGCACGTGGTGAGAGAAGTGGAATGTTGAATGAGAGATCCAGCGTAAAACGACTTGTTTAACTGCCAAAGTAAAGGGAAAATAATAGCTTTAATTCCGCAAACATGGCTGCTAATGGTGGTGGAGTTTAGCCCCCTGACCGGACCTGGGCTCTCCTCACCGCAGGTAAGATGCACAACAAAGTTTGACATCTCCTTGAACCCCTTACAGTGGCTACTTGTGCACAATTACATCTATGAAAAACATGATTTAGTGAATAAAAATGGACAAAGTGGCCATTTTAGTTGCTTTGGTTTAAAACGGTTAGCTAGCTGGTAATTACTATAAGACGCGAAGAATGTAAAATAGTTTTGAGGGTCATAGCACACCTGCTAAATTGCTTCATAATCAGAATTTAATCAAATCAATCTGAAACTAGAAGACTGAGATGATAAAAATCCGACCTACCCCATCCTGGACATCAAGATCAGCTTTAAAGTCCCACAGGATCTCAGTGCAGGACAAGCAGCCAGCGACCGCTGCAAACATTGATCATGAAATTTGGCTGAATCTCTGTTTTTAAAATAATTATGTTGTATAGGCTCTATAGGATGAATACAAGTTCTACACAAATGTGTTACCTGCATGATGGAGGGGAGTCCGCCCAATGCTGTCAGTACAATCCACTGCTAATCTCTCCTGTAGGGAACACAAAGCAAAAAAACAAAACAAACAAACCTTAACTTTTGTAATTAGTTCAGTTCATTTGTATCTGCCAATCTTTTGATTGTAAAATGCTAATTCTTTTGACAGAGGTCAGTCACCTGTAAAAGTCTCTTTAAACACTCCAGCTGTCCATGTTTGGCAGCGAGGTGAAGGGCACTGAAACCTGGAGTTTGGAAACACACATTTCTAAATAACTCATAAGATTCTGCAGCTTTGTCTGGTAGGATTTATTAACTATGTACCGTACCAGCACCATCAGTGACGTTGAGGTCTGCTCCATGAGAGATGATCACCTCCAGACAATCAATGCGACCTCGAGATGCACAGAGATGAAACCTGCCAGGAGAACGACATCACACAGAATCATCATCACACGTGTCGTCAGACACCTGGCTTCTTAACAGACACGATATTGAATTTTTTTTTTTTTTTACAACCATCCATCCATCCATTTTCTCCCGCTTATTCCTGTTAAGGGTCGCAGGGGGGCTGGATTCTATCCCAGCAGCCTTCAGGCGAGAGGCTGGGTTCACCCTGGACAGGTCACCAGTCCATCGCAGGCCCAACACATAGAGACAGACAACCATTCACACTCACTGTCACACCTACGGTCAATTTAGAGTGTCCAATTCGCCTAGTCATCATTTGCATGTCTTTGGACGGTGGGAGGAAGCCGGAGTACCAGGAGAGAACATGCAGACTCTACACAGAAAGATCCTGTGCTGGAGCCGGGACTTGAACCCAGTACCTTCTTGCTGTGAGCCGACAGTGCCAACTTTATGAACTATCTATCAAAAATATTACATAAAGAAAAGGGGTAGCAAATGGGTTTGCAATGGCATAACCTAACAATTATTGACAGAATGAAATCAATGACCTCTAACAATTGAAATATTTCATGATCAACTTACGCTGACTTGCCCTCAGCGTCCAGCTTGGTGGGACAGAGACCTTTTTTGGCGATGAGGGCAGAGACCTTGTCTGGTTCATTCTGCTCCACGGCCTGGAGGAGCCTCTCATCACTCTTGCTCCAGTCCTGACTCTGCATGGGGTGGGGTGGGGGGTGGGGGTGGGGGGTGCATCAAATAAAGGTCACCACAAGGGAAACTGACACAGCTCTGAATATATCTATATAATGCACAATACATTGTATGGCTGAGAGAAATATAATACAACTAGGACAGGCAAAGTAAAGCGAGGATGTTTGAGAATAAGAAGAAGCTATTTTATATTTTACAAGGTACATAAAGGATTTAAACACGAATAAACTGTAAATAGTGAGATAAATCTGATCTGTTCCATTTGTCAGGATGACTACAGACATAGAAATGATACCTACTGGCAGCGGCAGCAGGCTGAGACAAGGACAGAAGCGCTTCATCAAGCTAAAAACAGGCTGCTGAGGATCCATATGGCTAGCAGAATTATCTCTCTCTCTCACACACACACACACACACACACACACACACACACACACAACTAAATACACCTACAGCGTTCCGAGCCACCACTGGCTTTCCTGCCACTTTCTTGCCTGACAGTGCACACCGCTGGCTGTCTACAGACGCACCAGATAGTCAGAAAGGTCAGAGGAGCATCACAGCAGAGATCTAGATGTGCTCTCCTTGAAATCCCACAGCTGATCTCTGTCCTTGTGCAGCGGTCCCCATCTGCCTCTTGCCCTACTTAGCTGTTAGCAGAGATATTACCAGTCTACACACACACACACACATACACACACACACACACACACTCACTCACTCTCCTCCTGCTTCTAACCTAGTCATTTCTATACCATCTTCTCCTCTGTAGCTGTCTCCTTCTTGTCTGTCCATGAGTTTTTGTCAGGTCCTGCACGGTGCCTGCAAGCAGCGTCATAGATCTGCTCCTCTGCAGCTACAGACCTGGGCCTGTGTGATGTGAGGACTCAGCAGAAAGTAGAGAAAGGAGCTGGCAGCGCCACGCTCTCTTCTGCCAGTTCACATGGTCTTTCATTAGTAAGAGGCCACACAGACAAACTTGGGTGTCATTTTAACATGTGTCGGAATTTTGGGATATAGGATTGATATCTATTTTTTCTTTAATATGTCTGTTGGATTATAATACTCCTTCATAAAGAAGAGCAACACTGTTAGCAGCCTGTAGCAATGATAACATGACCATGAAAGGATGGAGGCTGAGCTTTTATCTTCTTGAAAAGTGCTCCACAGCTGGCATGGAAGAAGTACACCAGGGCAACACCTGCTTCATACACACACACACACACACACACACACACACACACACACGTGCGTGCACGACTGCAATATCCTCTATTTCAGGGGTAGGGAACCATGTGCCATGGAGGGCCGTGTGTATGCAGGTTTTCCTTCCAACCCAACACTTTCACAGGTGATTCCACTGACTAACACTCTTCTGTGGCTGAAGGTGTGTTAATCAGTGGAATCACCTGGGAAAGTGTTGGGTTGGAAGGAAAACCTGCATACACATGGCCCTCCATGGCACATGGTTCCCTACCCGTGGTCTATAGTTTTGTGCAAAACAAAAGTTGCACATAAAGAGCACCACTTACCACTTAATAAAGCTCCAGAATGGCATTGTGATAACAGCAGGTTAGCAGGAGTTCTTGTATTGTGTGTGTTTGTGTGTATTCATGCACGTAGTGTGAATAATTGAATGCTACCTGAGATCTACACCGGCAGTCAGAAGACAGCCCTGCTCTCATGCTGCTGCTGTGACACTGAATCCCAGAGCCCCCCACTCTCTCTCTCTCACACACACACACACACACACACACACACACACACACACACACACACACACACACACACACACACGACCTATAAACTGTGCACTATATATTTCTTACCTCATTCTTTTTGAACTTTGCCTTCAGACTCTTCATGATGGGCTGGAGGAGACAGAAACACTGCAGTGAGTTAAGTACATAAACAGACCTGCTGTGTGTGTTGTTTATGTGTTATTATTCCTGTTCAAGCTCAGAAAATCAACCGGAAGCACGTTGACCAAAGCACTAACTGTTGGAGACGCATGCATAGCATACCTGTGGAGGACAGTCTTGTTCAGGTGAGTGTCTCCGCTGTCCCATCAGCCTCTTCTCTCAGCTGAATTCTCCAGTCACTGCTGCCGGGCTGACAGCCGCACAGGACCCGCCTGCAGTCACGAATAGACCAATCAGCAACGCGCAAAACACCGGATCAGCGTTTGATTGGCGATGATGAATGGCTCATGATGTGGAGCCGAGCAAAACTTTTTAGACATAGTTAGCCTGAGGATGACAGCCAAAACATTGTTTTAGGAAATAGGGGGACTGCAAAATAATGCATTAGTCTTTTTCTCTCCCGTCGGTCTCTGCCAAAACAACGAAAGTTCCTTGTTACGGAAATTCTAGCCAATCAGTAACACGTGAAATGGAGTTTTAACCAATGAAAACGCTGGAGGACCTAAACCCGGAAGAATTTTTACAGTTTCGTAAGCGGGAAGCCGGGGCCGTCAGTGACAGGTACTGTAAGTCGCTAAATGTTCATTTGCAATGTAGGAGAGCAAAGAAGAACATCAACATTCGTTAAAAACAGGAGAAAAGGATTCGGGAAACACGGTAGTCCCCGATGAGAACCTCCAGAATCCCCCCAAAAAATCAAAATAAATACCAGTGATAAAAACGATGGTAAATGGTAGATGGTAAAGCAAACCAAACAAACAAACAAACAAACGAAACAAACAACAACATTTATTTGATTAAAAATTATTTCATTTGCTTATATTTTAAGGAGAAAATACGCATCGATATTCATGTATCTTGTTCCTTCTCCTAATAAACTGAATATGACGTCCAAACGAAATAGTGTAGTACACAACAAATACCACATGAGGGCAGTAAATGCTAAAGAAACCCTGGAAATCACTTTTTCGGATTCTCTTCCCAAGTCCATCCTGAAGGACCACGGTCACATTCTGTAGGTATTCATAGCTTTGTTTTTGTGCGCCAGGGTGTTATCAAGCCAGCAATATCTTACATAACATGTCAGAAGTGGCATAAGTCATGCTGTTCAGCAGGGGAAGAGCAACATCTGGAGGCGTGAAGTTCAAAGAAAATGCCACATCCTTATTTAGAGCTTTGTAATTGAGGAGCCTTATTAATTTCCTGAAATACTCCACCGCGCCTTGTTGTTGATTGATTTAATTAAATCTTTGGCTTCTGTGCAAATATTTTTCATCAAACACACAATGACTTACCTGTGTGTGTGTGTGTGTGTGTGTGTGTGTGTGTGTGTGTGTGTGTGTGTGTGTGTGATTATCTTCTACTGTGGGAGATCTCGATTTTCCATTTCACTTTCCCTCTCATCTCCAGTCTTCTCTCCATGTGCCCTGATGATTTTCCATCTCTTGCTCAGTTTCAATCTTTTGTCTCCCACATAGGTCTGAACCCCCCCCCCCCCACACACACACACACACACACACACTAAGATGAAGGACAATAATGAAACAGATGCTCAACATGCTACCAGTTTGTAGGGTTAGTGGAGGTGTTGAACGGGTTGAATTGTGCAGATGAAATGTGGACCTGAGGGGAGACGGACGATTACTGGTGCGTTCAGTGGAGACATGCAGCCGATGTATGAAATCAAAAGTGGAAAACAATGTCAGGAAAAGGGCAGGACGATGGAGAGTCCAAGGGTGTTTAAATGGTCTTGGAGGAACCTGCAGGAGCAGCATCTTTATGTTGTTCAAAAAGCGTGTTGTGTCCTTTAGATGCGCCAATAAGATCCCAAGTTCTCACATTTTATTCCTGGAATATTTTCAGCGTTTCTTTCACTGTTTGGACAGATTATTTTTCCCAGAAAACAGAAACTGGGCTTCTCCTTTTGGCTGACCGTCTGTTTCAACACCAGGGACGTGTAATATACAGGACTGCAATCAACTTCAAGCATATACTTGTGAAATAGAATGAGACTAGTTTTAGATCCTCTTGGCCTCCTCTGGGTTCTGGACCTGAGCCGGTTCTCAGGGGAACCTTCCCGCAGTGAGGAGGAAGGTCTTGAAGGGATCGTGGTTGCTGTGCAAGTCGTGGGGGGTGGACTCTAACACAGTGACCTCATCATTCTGCTGCCTCTGGGAGAAAGTGAGCTCATGTGTCGTTAAGAGGGAGGCTTTTATGGTCTTTTAACAGACCTGATGACCAAACCCTCTGTAGCGCACAATCTGATCCTGGACCAGCAATGGCACATTGGTAAAAGCATCAAGCGCACACCCTTAAGTGCTTAATCACCTTGTGTCAAGGGATGTTTGTCAAAACTTCACAACAGAACGATGATGGCACTTCCACCCACGTTCATGAGTCTCATCTTTGTTCGCTCATCAGCTGAAAATGGACATTTAAAGTGTTTTTTTGCTTTAAAACGTGAAAAAAACTGTGAAAAAAAGTGATGTCATGCAGATGAATAATGCACATCTTTGGGGCTCGTTCGTGCCAGTTCATTTTCCTCCTCAGTTAATGGTCCTCTTGTGAGTGTTTGGAGAGAGATGCGCGCGCGCCTGTGTGTGTGTGTGTGTGTGTGTGTGTGTGTGTGTGTGTGTGTGTGTGTGTGTGTGTGTGCAGCATGTAAGATGCGCAGATATTTCAATGAATGAACGCTTGGCTGCCTGTGGAGGATAATAGGATCCTCCGCTGGGACCGAAGCTCCTCCCCTTTAATCGCTCGGTTGACTTTCTCTCTCTCTCTCTCTCTCTCTCTCTCTCTCTCTCTCTCTCTCTCTCTCTCTCTCTCTCGCTGCCTTCACTCGCACACGTTTGCCTTCAGCCGTCGGAGCAACTCCGGTGCATTTCTGCGCTCTTTTGTCTGAAACGCTGCTGTTTTCTCTCTTCGTGCTCTTTCGTGGATTAGAAAACGTGAATACTCGGAAGGTTTACCACTTGACGGTGATTGTTTTTTTTGTCATCGACATGAAGAAAGACGGAATAAAGCCTCCTAAGTGGCTGAAGGACTGAAGAGGGCTGGTAAGAGGTCGCGAGCTGCGCTTCCTATTTAAAGCCAGTGTTTTGGTGAATGTTTTGAGGAGAAGTTAGGAAAATGCTTATTATCATGGTGCCTCTTTTCCAACATTTCAGCACCAAACTAAACTCAAACCTCCCGTGTTTTCTGTTGGTTAAATTACAGAGTACCAAAAAAAACCCAACAAAACATTATTGTGATACATTCTATCATATAGCTTTGATGGACTTTATTGCATTTTACAACCCGACTTCAGGTTTTGCCTTTTTATTTATCTACAAGTTAACGTTGGAAATGTGATTGCAGCTTCTGGGCAAAGTTCACATGCCAGATGTTATTGCTCCCAGTAAAACAAAAGGAGTGTCATTGCCCAGCTGTTGCTTTAGTGGAGTGTCCCTTTAGTGCATGTAAACGACTGATAGTGGGTTTCTTTTCAGGAGCATGATGTCATTCACCGAGGACACGTCCTTCTGATGTTTGTCAGAAGCAGTTTTGATTTTTATCTCCTCAAATGTCCAATCAAGATCAGGAGAAATAAAAAAGCCCAACAATCCACAGCTCTCCCAGTTGACCAGCAGTTAACCGTCTCTCTGTCTGCCGTCCTGCAGCTGCCTGTTCCCTCTCCTCTGCACTCAGTCTGGAAGCAGCGCTGCCATGGCCAAGTGGCTGAAGGACTACCTGAGCTTCGGCAGCAGGAAGGTGCCTCCCCAGCCGCCCACACCTGACTACACAGAAAGCGAGATCCTCAAAGCCTACCGCCTCCAGAGGGACCTGGACTTCGAGGACCCCTATGAGGACTCTGAGAACAGATCCAGGGGCGAGTCTGGGGCTTCTGATCCTAACACTCCGGTGTACGGTTCTCCCATGAAGTCCTCCAGCGTGGACGTGAAGTCTCCCAAACACAGACTGATTAAAGTCGAGTCCCAGGACCTCGGGCGCACCAAGATCCTCCTCAGCGCCATTTCCATAGATGACCAGCAGGAGCCTGTAAGCACCTCTTAGAACCTCTTTCATAGGTGTGGTGACAGATTCTTGAGAAGCGGAGGACTGGAGGAAAAGCTCTCCCAATTCATCCCATCTGACAGCTTTACTGTTCCGACTCCATAAGCAAGCGACTAGTAATGTGTGTCACAGATATGCATTGTTTACATAAATCACATTATATGGTTTGCTCCACATAAATACGCTACCGTAGATGGAAGGAATTAGTATTGATGGCTCGGGCAGACCATTGAATCTGAGAGGGTCACAGTCCCCTGAGTTTATGTCCTTCCATAAATAATAAATGGGATTTGGTTTTGCAAGCTGAGAGACCCCAGCATGAGCACATGTCAGGGGCCATATAGAGAATTCTGTATGGTGATCTGTCAAGGGCCACATGGGGGTATAATTCATGCTGCTGTGCTATGTGTGTGTGTGTGTGTGTGTCACCAGGACTGCAGTACTGTCCTGGATATGTATTGTTGCACGTTTGGCTGCAGAATACACACACACACACACACACACACACACACACTCATACACAGCTACTGGGAAGAAAGAAGCCAAACAGATGTTGAGTCAGTGGAGCAGAGGTGAATGTTTACAAGGAAATGGTCTGCGTATGAATTCAACTCACATATGCTGAGTGAGTCAAGGAGTATTTCAAGATTCCATGACTTTAGTTTGAATTAATAATTCCAGAAATGGAAAATACTACAAGTTTAAAACTCCTGAAGTGGATTGAAGTAATATTCTAGAGCTGCAGTCAATAGCTCTCCTCTCTGCCCCGCTTCTCCTCCTGCTCTCATTAATTTCCCAGAGTCTGTGGGAACATCCGCACTCTAATTAACATTGCAGATTTCTCTACATCGATAGATAACCTGTTACTGAACCAACATGGGATTTGGGTGTAATTTTCGGAGGGTGTGTGTGTGTGTGTGTGTGTGTTTAACCGGAATTCGGGAAGCACGCCTTGCTCAAGCAATTTCCTTTGTGGGAGAGTGACAGAGAGATACTCTGCCAAAGCGTTTGCGTGTGTGTGTGTGCGTGCATGCGTAAGTGTGTATTCGTGAGACCATATGGCTGCCTTTGTAGCTGTCAGTGTGCCAGCTGACCACTGTTTTCCTCCTGTGCTTGCATGAAGGGACGAATGCTCCCCATGAACCAACCGTCTCCCTCTTTATAGCTTAAAAAACAAAAAAAAACAAAAAGATGATCCCCAGACAGGATGTCATTTTCGTCTCACTGTTCTGTGTTTCATGCGGCAACACAGAAAGTTTGAAGAGGGACCAGCATTATAGCGTGCAGCAGCGCCATCATATTTGGATGCTAAAGGTGCAAATTAGTGTTACAGTTACAGAGCAAAAGATTTTATTTCCTGCAATCAAAGACCTAAATTTACATTTGTGGAGGATGTGATTGCTTCGTGTTTCTCTCCATCTTGGCTCTTGATCAGCTATTGTCTGTAAGCACACCTTCATCTTTTTCGTTCACACATGCAGCACAGCTTGATTTTGTGTACTAAAGTGCTTTTATAATATGCCCTTTTAAAATACTGGCTGAAAGTCAGAGTAATTATAGTGTACAACTGCCTGATTGCTTGTATGATTAAAACATATTATAATTAGTTTGTATTATTCTCACTTCAGCTATCCTGCAGACGTTTGTTCTTTCAAAACAGAAGTAATGGTTTTTTTTTTACACGTGTGTGTGTGTTTTTGTTGTTGTTAAGGTGGTGCCATCAGCTCCACTGGCAGGGGACACGGATTACTCCGACCCGTTTGACGCCCGCTTGGACCATCGACCAGAACCGGATCTGGGTCCGATTCCATCCAACAATGGTTACATGGAACCGTATGAGGCTCAGAGAGTCATAACAGGTTGGAGTCATCACACAGTTAGCATCTTAAACTATGCAGGACCAAACAGGTCGCTGTTTTACACCACTAATAAATACTTCTGATGGGGCATAAAGTTACCAAGACCTACACACATCGGCCAGTGGTGGCGCTCATCCACTCGTGCAGGTCACGTGATATAATTGAGGTTCAGATTGTGGTTTGGTGAATCCTTCCTGGGTGTCGATCTTGTATCAGTATCGTTGCATGTGACTCAATACGGTGTACGATTTTGGATATTGTTACATTGTCATATAGATTTAAGTGTTGTCTTCTCCGCATTTTTAAAGGAAAACGATATAATTGTTTAACTTACCCCATAACTCTTACTGTTTTAATTCTTGTCTTTGCCTGCCTCACCATCATGCCTCCTATACTGTGCATTAGTAAAGAACCAGTCATCATTAAAGTGCAATAAATTAGGATTTATGTTTCTCTGATGCGACACATTTAGCGTAATGCTGTAGTGAATAATAGGAAATCTTGACAGAAATATAAATCCATCAGTGATATTCGCATTCCTCACTCGTCTCTTTTTAAATTTGTGTCTAACTTTACAAACTAAAGCATTCTTATTACCATTCAAGACACTGCTGGTAAATGCATCATTGCATATTACTTTCCTCACAGTCCTCTCTTGTGTGTTTTGTAGTATCTCGGCTGTGTCAGCGCTCAGCCTCACACAATGTTCCCTCAGAGATGTGTGTATGCGTGTGTGTGCGCGTACGCGTGTGCGTGTTGAGTCTTGGACCCTCCCTCCACCCTTGTGATTTCCTCCCACATCATCTCTCTCTCATCTATCTCTCTCCATTTGTTTCTCCTCCTCTAACATCTCTGTCTGGCCCTTTCCCAGTGCTCTCTCTCTCTGCTCTGTCCCAGTCATTTAGTGTGAAAGCGCCGCCGCCGCGCCCCCCCCCCCCCCCACTCACACACACACACCTCCCCCTTTTCTCTATCTAGCTTCATCTCGAGGGCTCTCCCAGGGACCCGAGGGGAGTCTGGCTCTCTCTGTAATCTGTCTTAGCACATTCTATGTCCCGTCTCCTCTCTGTTGTCACTTCTGCTGCCTTTTTTTTTTTTTTTTTTTTTTTTTGGTGGTCAAATGAAGTTCATAATCTCAGGATTAAGTGAACCGAGTGTCTTTTCCTCAGACTTGAAATCGCAGAAACCTCAATGAAAATCTTTTCCTTGCGGCAGCTGGAGGGAGCCATTGGAGAGATTAGAGTCACAGCAGTGATGGCGGAGCGTTTGGCAGCGCGTTGTTGCAGCTCTTTCATTG
Organism: Aulostomus chinensis; assembly: GCF_037954235.1. Classification (NCBI taxonomy): domain Eukaryota; kingdom Metazoa; phylum Chordata; class Actinopteri; order Syngnathiformes; family Aulostomidae; genus Aulostomus; species Aulostomus chinensis. The sequence goes on along the minus strand of NC_141333.1, from coordinate 15,552,738 downwards.
ACTTCGAATCGAGTCTGTCACTCCAGGGCTGTCTGTCTGCCTGCTTTTGTCTCTCTGCCACTCAATCTGTTTTTGCTCATTAAAAACACAGCAGCATGCCCAAGATGGATGTAAGACTGGGAGGAACGCTCATGACCATTTTCCTGAAAAGACACCTGTGTGCTTTTTAGTCTGGACTTTTAGGGGGGAAACATCTGCCTCTCAAGGCCCCTCAGTGCTTCATCTTGATTTTTTTTTAATCATGAATGAAAGACCTCTGTTTCCATCGTTTGCGTCTTTGACATGCATCTGTATGCCTAAACACCCCCCCAGCCCTCCCCATCATCACTTCTCAACCTTTCTTTCTGTCCAATTGCTGTTTTCTTTCCCCCTTGCTTGTGTTCGTCACCATCATGTATCCCATGAATTTCTCATTTTATTTCCTGCATGCTTGTTTTTATCTCCCTGCCTTCATCTCTGCCGTCTCCAGGCTGACTCAAAGGGTTTCCAGCACAGGTAGAGCAGCATTCAGCCCCGCTGTGCCTGTGTCTCAATGACTTAACATCAAACACTGACAGCCCCCCCCCTCGACACACACATACACACACACACACACACACACACACACACACACACACACACACACACACAGACCTCATGTCCCTTGCCCTTTCCTCCCATCACCCTCTTCATGTTTTCTCGCTGCTTCCCCTGCCTCCTCACCCATCACCTCTTCTTTCCCTTGCTCCAGCTCTCTCTCTTTTTCTCTCTCCATTTTCTCTCTCCTTTATAACCTCAGGGCTTTTCCCCAGGGCCTCCGCTCGGTCACCATGGTGACAACAGGGCCACCCTAATAGCAGTGTCTTGTCATGTGAAGGTTAAAGTTTTCCTCTGCCTTTCACCAGCAAACCAGTTGATTATACCATTCACATCTCACGTGAGTGCACCTCCTTTGCAAAGCTGCCGGCTATGGACATAAAAGATGCCTACTCCTTCATTTTCTCCCCTTCATTTTCTCCTCTTCTCTACCACCTGTTTTCTCAAAAGGGTACACTTTTGAGGTCAGCATATAAAAGCACCATTACTGATTGCTGCTGCAACTTTGAGGTTCCTATTGATACATTTAGAAATCTGATTTCCTTCTCTTGCTTGCATCAATAATCCTTTTATCTCATGGACATATTTGACTCCACAGATGCAGGCGCCAAGAACATATTTCTTAGATGGAACCTGCTGAGAAAGTAATGAAAATGTTAACAAGGGAATAAGGAGGCTGTTGTGAGCAGCGCTAGATTTCTGCTGGGATTCAGATGGACGACAGGAGGGGGTGGGTTTCTCCGCTATGATGCTACTCAGCATCTAGCCCAAGGCCTTGTTAAGCCCCCAGTATGAGATTGCGAGCTTACAGCAAGCTGTGCAAACATCATTTGTCCCTCTCCTTCAATTCAAGTCATGTCGGGGCTCAACAGGCCTCTTGTGATATAGAATAATATCAGTGGTGTGTATAGGGGAACATCATTGCTGCAGGCCAATATCATCGCTTAATGTCGTCTGTTTATCTTTCAGATTGGGTGAACTCGATACATTCCACAAAGTGTCAGTGTGCATTTCTAATTTGATGCTTTGGAATGAATTTGTGTTTATTTTGCATACGCTTTGACAGAGCTGCAGCGTGGCCCAGGAGGGGGACGGGTACGTGGTGGGGTGCAGCTCTACGACACCCCCTATGAAGACGAACGAGCACAGCGCCTTGGTTTCATGTATGGAGAACCTCAGGAGGAGGGAAAGGAGAGCAGCAGGCTGCCACAAGATGACGAGAGACCAGCTGATGAGTATGATCAACCCTGGGAGTGGAAAAAGGACCACATCTCCAAAGCATTTGCAGGTAAGAGGGGAAAAAGTTGGATACAGCTAGTCTTCCTTTGGGCTCTTGCTTAGGTTTCTTCTCCCATGACAAAATCACTTATTCGATTTCAAGTTAGCGTAGTGCTAACTGGAAGTAGCTTGCTCCACCATTAACTATGGATGCGGACTAAAGACTGTGGATAAATCGTTTTGAGTGTCACACAACCCCTGTGAAACGTCTCATTTATTTTCCATTTTGTGATTCATTTGGTCAAGTAGCCCATGATTGAATAATTTATCCACATTTGTGACAGAACTAACCAGATGTAGCCAGTCCTGCTGGTGTAAGAAGTCTCTGGTGCACATGTGGGCAGTGCCATACACATGCGATACTATTGGCTAATGTAAACGCAAATAAAAAGTCCCTCCCTCGCTTGTGTTTCTGTCAGATAAACGTACATATACAGAAACAAAGATGACCTAAACTGTGGAACCTTCACCTGGAAGCTTCATTTATATTCAAAATGATTATTTAACATATCTGTTCAAGCATTTTAATAGGCTGCAAATCAACTTTTCTCGGTCTTTTGTTAGCCTGACTTTCATTCCTAATTTTTTTTGCAATGGTAAATGGATTTGCCGTTAAAATGTAATGAATTCTTCCTTGGCCCACACTCGACCCCTCCACCAAGTTTCATGGAAATCGACCTTGTCGTTTTTGCATAATCCTGTCGACAGAAGACCACTCTGAAAGCGCAGACCCCTGCCAAGCCAATGTGGAGGAAAAAAAGCATGTTTTTTTAACTATGTTAAATGGATCTGGCCCATGCTAAACCCCTGTACCAAGTTTCATGAAAACCAAACCTAGTGAAAACCAAACCTAGTAGTTTTGTTTTACTGCCAAAACAGATGGACGGACAAACCCACTAACAGACACGGGGTGAAAATAAGACTTTTGGCTGGTGAAGGAAAAGTATTTTTAACTGAAAGCTGAGTATACAGCCTCCACACTGGCAATCATCCAGTGTACTGAAGTGTCTTTAAGCAAAACAATGAATCAATAGCAGCTCCGGATAGAGCTCCTGGAGCTGTGACTTGTCAAGCATGAAGCACAAGGTATCCATCTATTTTTAGAGAGGGATCATCCAATAGCATTAGTGACAGTGGGAAAGCTCCAGCGTGAAAATGGGCTGCTTTTAAAGGTTGAAGGACACAGAGAGCTCTGTTGATGTTATGACATAGTGAAAAGCTCATCTAGCTATCCTGACCTTGAATGGAATTCCTGCCCCCCCCCCCCCCCCCCCATCATTACATCTACAAAGCCTTTCCAGCAGCAAACGGACACCACTGCGACCTTCACTGACACATTTCTCCCTTATCCCATTTAAACAACATCTAGTGAATATTGATTTCTTGCTTTCACACACGACAGACCAGAGTCACAACAACCTCTGAGGAGATAATTAGAGTTGACAGAGATGTCTTGTGTCAGTGTGTGAGTGTGCGTGTGAGTGTGAGTGTGAGTGTGTGTGTGTGTGTGTGTGTGTGTGTGTGTGTGTGTGTGTGTGTGTGTGAGTTAGCTATATGGAACATAAATAGAAGAAGAGGGACAAAGATAGACTCATAATCATGATATCTGCGGAATGTTTTCGAATAATTGGCATGCTGCATGATTATTAGTTTTCAAAGTTGCACTGTCACATCTCATCCTGTTATTTTCCATCTAAATGGAGCGAGAGATTGAAGCAGGAAGTAAGAGAGAGGAAAAGAGGACCAGCCAAACACTGATTGGTGAGTTAGGAGTAGATCAGTGAAAGGCATGCCAGGCCAAGTCGACTTAATTGAGCTGCATCTGCAAGTCACCAAGGTCAAGGTGATGGGATAATAAATCAACTCTGCCTCGTCGGCACTCTCCTACAATCCACCAACTCTGCCTGTCCTATATGCGTGTGTGTGTGCCTCCCCTTCTTAATTACATGCCTGCGCGTGTGTGACTGATCCAGTGCTAATAAGACAGTCATGGTCAGCACACGATTGTCTGCACTTACTCATACAGGCACTTATCCATTCAACCATGTCCATGCTCGAATCACATTAACTAGAGAAAAAGCAAAGCGGCTTTGTAACTTATTGGAGGGCAGTCGTTTTTAAAGGCTTTATTGTATTCGTCCTCTCACACTTTTCTTCTTCGTGGCAAACACAGTCCTGCTTTAAATACTGTTCCAGCAGGGTTGGAGGAAAATGCTTGTACGGCTCAAGTTGTCTGACCTCTTGTTTTTTTCCATTCAGAGTCAGCAATCTGAGCTGGTTTGCTGTCTGTGTGAGCAGACCAGAGCACCGGAGTGTAAACACACAAACAGTATTTTCCATTCTCACATTTAATCCGTATTCCCAGATCCATTCAGGGTTGCTAGGCACGGCCCACATGTGGGAGGGGAGAGATGCGGAGGATGAGAATAGAGCAACAAAAAGGGATAGGTGGGAAAGATGGAAAGAGGAGAGATGAGGGGGAGGTTTGAAAGAGAGATGGACAGTGTGAGGAAATTGGATCGGGAGGCTGTGGTGAAAGCGAGCTGAAGAGAAACGCACGTCCAAGGTTATGGCAAACATGGTATGTTTGGTGGCAGCTCCATTTCTGGAGGCCCACTGCTTCTGAGGGGAGGAGCTTCAGGGAGAATTAATAGTGGGGATCTGTGGCGAGGTAAGGCAGAGGGAGAGGAGGGGGAGTCAGGGCCATTGTAGCGGGGTGCAATCAGTCATCCGCCAACCCTGGCACACTCACACACGCATATATACACACAACTGCAGCGGTGGTGACAGGGCTGTCCCTGCAGCCCTCCCTCCCGAGGGATGTGACATGCTCACTCAGATAACCCACTGCAGGGGGCGGGGGGGGGGGGCATCGTGTTCTGCCAGCAGCCCCTCAGCCCTCACCTCATCATCACTTTCACACGGGCGCCTGCACATACTGAAAACACACACATGTGGATTCTCAACCAGGTTCTTCAGCTCTGATTATCACCAGGCAGCTAATTGAAGGGTGAGAGGAGGTTGTATGCATGTTGGCACAAATGAGTGTGTGAGTGTAGGAGAAAGGCGGGGGAGGCGAGGGAAGCTTATTGTGGTGGATTTGCGTGCATTGCATTCATACAGGCCCTTCGGAGCAGAATCTCTCTGATTATGGTTTTCACAGCTTATCCACGCTAAAATGTAATCACTTATGTGACTATCACAAGCTGGCTGAGGCTATTTTTCACATAGAATCAAATATAAGCTTCCTTCTAAAGCATTTAATTTTTTTCTCATTGGATACACAGTCCACTTTAGCCAGATGTATGTGAGGGTCAGCCTGGCAGTGCCTGAGGGGTGGGACGTGACGGGCCTCTCTCAGCCTGGAAGGTTTTAATTACAGTGTTAGAAAGCTGTCACCAGTCACCAGCATCCAGCTCAAATTACAGTACTCATTAATTCCTGGAAGTCAACAGACAGTCCAGCAGAGAGAGATTGGCCCTGTAGCTTTTCACCACCAATCAGGGAGCTAATGAAAGGCACCATCTCATTAGCTCCCTGATGGCCACACCTAATGAACAGATAAATGGGTCTTTTAGGGATTTCATGTTTTGTAGGTTTTATAGTCCCGCACACGAGCTTTGAGCCGTTTCATACACATGATGGCTTGCAAATCAGCAGGAAGTCTGGACGGGGAAGGTGAATGAATAACATTAACACCCCTTGCAATTACTATTATGCTGCCATTGTGGAAAGCACTTATGCTTCTCTTGTACCAGTGCAGCTGCTCATTAGATAGCAGCAGTTGTGCTGGGACGTGACCAAATATGAATTTCTATTTCCGAAAGCCAAGTCAGTGAGGAAAAACAGGGTCTTTCTGAGCCCTTTGCGAACATAAATCGCATATCCTCTTATTTATTTTTTTTAATTTTTGACACCTGTTGAAGTGTTGACCAGTTGAACATACACAATCTTTGCTTCATTCTGAACTATTTTTAGAATGACAATTAAAACAATTTTTCTTTGCAGTGTATTGTAAAAACAGACCCTAATCCCAGTTTTATTCGTTTTCACAAACTAGCTTAAGCTTCCGTCGCCATTGTTTTTATAGGTTAACGGCACGATTCGGTGCAGGGCAGCTTGAAATGTTCTAAATTTTCACCTAAAGCCATCATAAGGTTAAAAAAGTCAAGTTTTCTAAAAATGTAGGACCAAATACCTGTGAACAAGTGATTTTTGGGGGCTGGTGGGCTGTGAACATAGTATCATTGAAAACCCACTCATAAATATTCTTTCTAATGACAAAAGAATTGATCCGTTAACAGGATTGATAACACCTCTGGGAGCTCAATACCAACATCTATAATTAAAAGACGCCGCCTGAATGAATTTAATCAAGAGGTGATCAAATTCTTCGATGATAGCCACTGTTGCTGTCGCTGTGAGCTGAATGTTCCAGGACAGGACATGGTTTCTTGGGCTTGTTCCTGCAGGAGCATGAACATCTGCGTTTGTGTACATGAAGGCAAACATGCTAGCAGAGGAAAATGGAAAAGGGAAAATGAGATTTCCATTTCTGCTGTGAGGCTGCTGCTCTCAGCTGCTCTTGGTGGGCCCCTGGGGCATCGGACCAGCCTCTTCATCAATTTACGGGCTCACTGGAAGGACTCTTGTGGCGCTCCCTTTTCACTCTTGGCTCCTGTTTCTCTTTGTCACATTTAGTCTCTCTTGTCCCTTCCTCCCTATCACTGGCTGTTTTTTTTTTCTTTTCTCCTTCAGCGTGAACTTTCCTTGACACTAATGAAAAGGCATGTCCTTTGTGATTTCCCTTCACCGACCACTATTAGACGGAGAGAGATGATGGAAGTAGAGTAGGGCAACCGGGAAAAGAGCAAGGGAATATGGCAGCTGAGATAATGTCCCACTTAGAGGGAGGTAGGTAAAGGAGGAAAAATGAAGAAAAACAGAGCTCATGACGGGGGGGGGGGGGGGGGGGGCTGCAGGAATGAATGTGGTGTGCGTCTGGAAATGGATACACAGAAAAGATTGTAACGGAACATGTGGTGCTCTTCGAGGATTCAAATTTTAATGGTGCGGCTCCACCGGCGTAAGGTGTTCATTGTCTGTCCTTACATTGTGCCCAGCAGAAGGTCTTGTGTGCGCAGAGGAAAGAAAGAAGGATGCTGCCACTATTTAAAAACAGATGTCTTCGTTAATGAAGCTAATGAAGCTGTTCTCATGTCTTTGTCTTCTCCCTCTTTAGTAGAAAACAGCTGGTGTGCTGGGAAAGTCAGTTATCTGTCACTCAACGCGAGGTCTCCTGTGTGCCACACAGAGACGAAGCCCCTCACCCTGGAATAATCTCTGGTAATTGTTAGCAGATACGTGCTGTCACCTGTTTCATCGGAAGGGTTCAAATGTCAGATACGTAGAATAAGTTTTAAAAAAAAGAAACACTTTCTCCAGCAGTTATGGATTTTGTTCTTTTAGTTGAATAAAAGCGTGCCTTGGTCGGTAAACCAATCGTGCGTCTCATTGTTCTGTTTCGGAGAACAAAGCAGCGTTCTCACTCACCACTTTTTGTGTATGACAGATCCACAGGTTCCAATTACACCTGAATGGAAGCCAGATGTTCCCAGCTAGCGAATGAGTGACATGTGTGTGTGTGTGTGTGTGTGTGTGTGTGTGTGTGTGTGTGTGTGTGTGTGTGTGTGTGTGTGTGTGTTTGTGTGTTTGTTAGTCTGGTATTCAGCCTTTTGTTATCAGCATGAGGAGGTTTGTGTGCACCTTTCAGTGAAGGGATTGAAGTAGAATTACCGGCACACTAGTCCTGGTCCGCTTGTCACACGGGTCACCTTGAATCACAGTAAAAAAACGAGTGGGTTTGATAATAATAAAAGAAGTGAAAATTGATTTTTTGGGGGTTTTTTTTTTTGGACAAGTTTCTTAGCTCTGCCAAGGAGGGTTTTTTTGGAGACTGTGTGTCTAATCTTTGTTGGAGCATAAACTCAAAGGGGATGTGAGCAGATCCTAATCACTTTAATGACTTTCATTAACATAGAATGAATATAATCATAGAATTTTGACAACAATAAACAAGCCAGCAGATGGGATAAGACCAAATTGAAATAATCACCCCCTCTTTCAACCAAGACTGCTAGATTTGTGATCAGAAAAGAATCTAAATGCATTCAGTAAAATGAGTTGCATCATACAATCCGGCTGGGAAATTCTCAGGAGTGACCCACTGTGTTGAAAAGCCTTTTCCACCAGTGCATCGTTTGCGGCTGTAAGAGACGAGGATTGGTTAAAAGGACTCACAGGAACATGAATGCTGCATGTTACATGCTGCAGAAGAGGGATTTCTTGGTTTTAAAGGCGGGTAAAAACACACTTGTCTCTGTAAGTTGGAGTTCATGAATTCATCATTCAGTGTAGATGGTGCATCACCCCACTTGTCCCTGTAAAAGCCTCATTCACGCACCAGGAGACGCATGAGGATGAGCAGCAGAGCCAATACTCCATTTAAGAAAAAAAAAAATCTTTATATATTCCAGATGGTGAATTAGCACTCTGCATATGTAAGAAGTCAACACACACACACACACACACACACACACACACACACACACACACACACACACACACACAATAGAGAGCAGTTGGTAGATTAGCTGCCTAGGGAGCAGTTTGATGTTAGATGCCTTGCTCAAGGGCAAATCAGCCTGGGATGTTCCCTTACCTCCAAACCCACATTCTTACACGCTCATCCTGAGACAACCCTCGGGTATTAAACCTGTTTCTCTAACCCCTACCACATGACACTTTGCCAAACATCCTCCAGGGGAATAGTTGAAGCAGGGATGGAGACGGAGGGGTGTCCACCGTGGAAAGAGCCGCTAGAGTTATTTTCTATGGCTGATGCACTTTTAAAAAGAATCTTAACAAACATCTCTTCTATTAGAGACTTTTTCAAATCCATGAACCCCAGCGAAGCTAGATTTGTGGGGCTTTCCACTCATTTTGGTTAATTTTATACCATAGACTGTGTGTGTGTGTGTGTGTGTGTGTGTGTGTGTGTGTGTGTGTGTGTGTGTGTGTGTGTGTGAGACCATGTAATGTTTTGAAATTTTTTTCTTTAAAATTTTAGTTCGACATAGAAATTTCCTGCAAAGACTCAACAATCATGTCGCACAAATTCCAGGTTAGGGTTATACACTTATTTTCTGTCATGGTCTTGCCCTGAAGTAACCTAGGCCGCCCCATATATCAAACTCGAGTTCTGCAGCTCTTTGAATGGTCCATCAGAGGGGCGATAACATGAACTAGTGCTGCAGAGGGAAGCCTACTGGAGATATCCAGGTCTGAAGGATGAAATAGATTATGGTAATGTTCCTGTTTATTAATGGGACTGCATCGCTGTGAGAGGATACGATTTTTGGGGTTATTTTTTCTCGTGATTTGGCGTGACAGTTTTGTGATGTATGAATGTAGTTTTTTTTGGTGTATTTTGTATGCAAGTATGCAATCCGTTTATACATTTTCCACACTGATAAAACGGCTCGAGGACTAATATGCCGAGAAACTATTAATATCACCCCTCTTCTCGCTTTGGCTGAAGAACATTCTCTTTTCTGTTACCCGTTTTATCATCTTCCAGAGCACCTGAAGGTGGAGAAGCTGAGTAAGCACTTGGCCTCCTCATTTTTCTTTGTACTACACAAGATGTGCTGTTAAGAGGCCACTGAAACACTGAGGGAGAAAAATCTTGAATCTTAGAGGGATGTACAAGTTTTTAGAGCAGCGGAGCACGTCTGTGATGGCCTCGCTCTGCCTTCTGGTTCCTCTTCACTTGATGTTGGGTGCTTCTCATTTACACCGTTTTTTTGCTTGAAAATCTGAGGTGCGAAATGTGCTGATGGTGGCGGCGGAGTGTCGCAGTGGTGCAGATTTGGGGTGTCAGGTGCGTGTGTGTTTGCGTGCCTGACTTTCATTGCGGGGTGCCAGGCCGCACTTTAATCCTGGCTTCAGCTGAGGTGCGGCCCATTCCAGATGGGGCCATTGTACCGCGCCATGCATCAATAATTCACAGAGAGCCAGAGAAAGTGGCGGAGTGTGTCTGCCTGCTCAATAATTAACCAGGGAGGGAGCGAGGCATGTATGTACAGCCCGGGTCTCTCTCCAAACGCCCATTCAGATGGCCTTTGATGTCGCAGGCCTGGGGGGGGTCTTTGGATTTGTTGGCTCATTAAGACGTCACCCCTCTTTTCCTTGTATTTGTTTTGTAATCTGTTCTCGCTGTGAGCAGGGGCTGGATGCATGGTGGCAAATTCAAATCGCATGAATTGTGTGCGTGCGTGAGTCTGCGCACGTGTGTGTCTCTAGAATTGACTGTTACAGTAGTTGGTTGCCTGCCACGCTAGATAATGAGCTATTTTCAGTTGTGTCTCACTGTGCACCTTCTGCTGCCCTCCTACTCTAGGTAGGACAGTGGATTATTCTGCCCCTGCTATCTTCAGTTCCTCTGTCACGTTAACGCTGTATGTCGCTGCGCACGTGAGGTCACGTTTTGTTTCCCATGCTTCGAGCACTACCAGACAATTTTTCAAAGTGGGTTCATTCAGATGACTGTAAATAATGGAGCCTCTGACTTCTCCTCCGTTCTCCTGTCTTATCTGCTTCTCTTTCTTTAGGCGTCTCTCACATGATAAATCACTGACTAGAAGGGCACTTTGGAGAGTGCATACCTCCGCCAAGGCCGGTGTAAAGAAAATGCAGGGTTGTCTAACAAAATGAAATGGGTTCATCCTTGGCTACACTGCAAAGTTTCTGTGAAAATCGGCCCTGTACTTTTTCTGTAATCCTGCAGACGAACAAACCGTGAAAACACATGGAGGTAAAAGTAGGATCAGAATACCCGAGGCTTGGCTTATTTAGAAGGACAGGCGGAAGAGTATATAACCTCTCTTCCTGACAAGAGGTAGTTAACTATATTTCCATACAACACATCCCTGTCATTTGCACACATACTGGCGCTGCTTTCTTCTTCTACAGCTTCCACGCCTCTCTCCTCCACACATTAAAACCTCGCACCCGCTCTCAGTCTCACCTTTTAATCATCACCACCTCTGTCGCGCATCTTCTTTCAGTTAACCCATCTGCTGTTCTCTCACTCTGTTGCTCCCTTCTCTCTCACCTGCTCCCCGCTCTCCCCCCACTCTATTAGAAATGAGGGAGATGTCGGAGTTGCCCTGGCCTGCCCCAGTGGGTCAGCTGGAGGAGGAGCCCCCCGTCAGAGAGCAAGGTGACCTCTCATCCAGAACACAACCCCCTGCCCTGCATTCCATTATCACCCCAAACACAAACAACTGCAGTCACAGTGACCTCCGTGACTCAGGCTCTTGTTCTCCACCTGCTCTGCCTTCACCCCAAATCCCCGGGTGGCCTGCATCTGCACCACCTGCATCTGTTCCTGCTGGGTTTAACCCCCCACCCCCACCCCCACCCCACCCCACCCCACCCCGTAAACCATGAATGAAATGCTCCCTTTTCATTAGGATGTCTCTTTTGTTCATATCCGAGTGCTCAGTGCATCTGTAGTACCATGTAATGTTTAATCACAAATTCTGTGGATTTAATTTCACCATAATACTGTAAATATCTCCTCAGCCTGTAATTTACACCAAAGTTGAGTGTGCTAAGCTAATATCGAGTCATCTACAGTGTTGTCTGCTGCGCCTGGCATGTACCAAATTCCTCTCCCTATCTGCCCCAGGGGACTCTGAAAATGTTGATAATGGTAATTGTGATGGTTTTACAGGCTCTCCGACCCTCTAGATTTAGAAAGCGTCTCTGCATGCATGCAGTGGCTGGATGTCTCATGTTTGACTAGGAGAAATAATCCCTTTTGATCACACAGGTGTAAATAACCTGACTCACTTTCTCTTTTCCCATCTGCCAACAGTGCAGTTCGATGGTACAGAGTGGGACCGCTCCTCGTCACCTACAGAGCGGCTGCGTGCTTCGGGGCCCAGGTCCAGTCCGCTTGCAGGAGGGGGGATGAAGTTTCGAATGCCCCAGGAAGGCCTCACGATGGTGGGCGAGAGAGTGGATCCCACGCTGCCTCTGGAGAAGCAGGTGTATGTATGCTGTCCTATCGTAAAGCCTTAGAGGATATATCACACAAAAGGCTACAGTGCTTTTGAGTTCTAATTACATTGAGAGGTTTGTATGATTTGATATAACGTCCCTGTCGCCATTAATTTAATTACCTTAAACTAATGAAGTAATTGGTGTGTCTTAAAAGAACAAAAGCGTTATTAGTACTGATGATACACTTAGCTGATATCGACGCTGATGCATTGGCTAACATTAAAACAAATGTGGTCGAAGTGAAGACGCTCAAATGCCTCAGAAATATTTGCGTGGATGGCGCGGCTGCAAATGTCTCCACAGACGTCTCGTTCTTTATCATTCACTGCTATGACAGCAAGTTAATATTTAAAGTGTTGCAGCACACATCCCACAAATAAAGCCCAATCCCCTTCTCCGGTCCATTAATGAGCAAGGACACATAAAACCAAACGGTTATGTGTTCTGGCTAAGCAGCACTCATCAGAGCTTACAGAATTGT